>NC_048565.1:92960967-93045967 GCF_013265735.2 Oncorhynchus mykiss | reverse complement strand
GTGTCTATGTACTGTATAATACTGTAAATATTGATCACATTCCGTGTGTATGTAATGTATATTACTGTAAATATTGATCACATTCCGTGTGTATGTACTGTATATTACTGTAAATATTGATCACATTCCATGTGTATGTACTGTATATTACTGTGTTCTATATTATATACCTGGTTGGTTTATATACAGGTCATCTCTTACCCTGTCCTGCCCCAGTGGTCTCCTATATTATATACCTGGTAGGTTTATATACAGGTCATCTCTTACCCTGTCCTGCCCCAGTGGTCTCCTATATTATATACCTGGTAGGTTTATATACAGGTCATCTCTTACCCTGTCCTGCCCCAGTGGTCTTCTATATTATATACCTGGTAGGTTTATATACAGGTCATCTCTTACCCCATCCTGTCCCAGTGGTCTCCTATATTATATACCTGGTAGGTTTATATACAGGTCATCTCTTACCCTGTCCTGTCCCAGTGGTCTTCTATATTATATACCTGGTAGGTTTATATACAGGTCATCTCTTACCCTGTCCTGTCCCAGTGGTCTCCTATATTATATACCTGGTAGGTTTATATACAGGTCATCTCTTACCCTGTCCTGTCCCAGTGGTCTTCTATATTATATACCTGGTAGGTTTATATACAGGTCATCTCTTACCCTGTCCTGCCCCAGTGGTCTTCTATATTATATACCTGGTAGGTTTATATACAGGTCATCTCTTACCCTGTCCTGTCCCAGTGGTCTCCTGATTGGTTTATATACAGGTCATCTCTTACCCCATCCTGCCCCAGTGGTCTCCTTGTTGGTTTATATACAGGTCATCTCTTACCCTGTCCTGCCCCAGTGGTCTCCTATATTATATACCTGGTAGGTTTATATACAGGTCATCTCTTACCCTGTCCTGTCCCAGTGGTCTCCTGGTTGGTTTATATACAGGTCATCTCTTACCCTGTCCTGTCCCAGTGGTCTCCTGGTTGGTTTATATACAGGTCATCTCTTACCCCATCCTGTCCCAGTGGTCTTCTATATTATATACCTGGTTGGTTTATATACAGGTCATCTCTTACCCCATCCTGTCCCAGTGGTCTTCTATATTATATACCTGGTTGGTTTATATACAGGTCATCTCTTACCCCATCCTGTCCCAGTGGTCTTCTATATTATATACCTGGTTGGTTTATATACAGGTCATCTCTTACCCCATCCTGTCCCAGTGGTCTTCTATATTATATACCTGGTTGGTTTATATACAGGTCATCTCTTACCCTGTCCTGCCCCAGTGGTCTTCTATATTATATACCTGGTTGGTTTATATACACGTCATCTCTTACCCTGTCCTGTCCCAGTGGTCTCCTGGTTGGTTTATATACAGGTCATCTCTTACCCCATCCTGCCCCAGTGGTCTCCTTGTTGGTTTATATACAGGTCATCTCTTACCCTGTCCTGCCCCAGTGGTCTTCTATATTATATACCTGGTTGGTTTATATACAAGTCATCTCTTACCCTGTCCTGTCCCAGTGGTCTCCTGGTTGGTTTATATACAGGTCATCTCTTACCCTGTCCTGTCCCAGTGGTCTCCTGGTTGGTTTATATACACGTCATCTCTTACCCTGTCCTGTCCCAGTGGTCTCCTGGTTGGTTTATATACAGGTCATCTCTTACCCTGTCCTGCCCCAGTGGTCTTCTATATTATATACCTGGTAGGTTTATATACAGGTCTTCTCTTACAGGTCTTTCCTGCCCCCTCTGCGTCCCCCCCTGCGCCCCCTGCGTCCCCCTTCCCATTCCCTCTCCCCTGCATCCCCATGCCCTCCCCCCTGCCTCCCCCTTCCCATTCCCTCTCCCCAGCCCTGCATCCATAGATAGGTGTCTGTTTCACGGTGCTGTGATGCGGGACCAGAGAGGATAGTGTTTCAGAGATGCTATAGTCCTCTTTTTAATCCCATCACAGGGAAAGAGTGGCCAGGGTGCTGGGCTCCGGACTAAATACCCCCCCGTGTTTTATCTGCCCTGGAGTTGTCAACAGAGCAGCACGACAGAAATATGATGCCAAGTATTTCAAACTACCGCTAGTTTCTCTGAGAAGATAGTTAAAGCGATCTGTGCATTTGAATAACAGCATAAATACACCTATTTCCCTTTTGCATGTTTTAAAAACAGAATGACCACTGCTGCACATGCTGCCACTGATTTCAACAGATTAGATTATACTGTTTAGAGCGAGCAGGCAGCTCACCAACAAAACAAGTGGAAACCAGGGAGAATGCAACGAGCCTGCAGATGCAATAAGTGAAAACACATTATCTAACTGGGGATAGCTAGCTAGCCTAATATCACAAAGCATTATCTAACTGGGGATAGCTAGCTAGCCTAATATCACAAAGCATTATCTAACTGGGGATAGCTAGCTTGCAATATCACAAAGCATTTGTCACAAAGCATTATCTAACTGGGGATAGCTAGCTAGCATAATGTCACAAAGCATTATCTAACTGGGGATAGCTAGCTAGCATAATGTCACAAAGCATTATCTAACTGGGGATAGCTAGCTAGCATAATGTCACAAAGCATTATCTAACTGGGGATAGCTAGCTAGCATAATGTCACAAAGCATACTGTAGCATGCTAATTAATTTGATCATGCTTTGTGAAACACCCGGTTTTAATTCTGTTTAGTCCACACAACGTGTGACCCTGTCACATACAATACAACCTGATGAACACCATGGGGGAAACAATGAAATTGGCCATCCACAGCCATCCAGATCTGTGATTAGAAGGTTCTAGCCAGTGTATCCATCCACTCTTGTTGAATGTAGATGTCCTGTTTATCAGATCTTGATTTAGCTCTATCTGTACCTGATAGAGCAGACCTGGTCTCATTTGAGGAAGTGAGCCGTCATAGGAAGGAGACTAGAGCAGACCTGGTCTCAGTTGAGGAAGTGAGCCGTCATAGGAAGGAGACTAGAGCAGTTCTAGTCTCAGTTGAGGAAGTGAGCCGTCATAGGAAGGAGACTAGAGCAGACCTGGTCTCAGTTGAGGAAGTGAGCCGTCATAGGAAGGAGACTAGAGCAGACCTGGTCTCAGTTGAGGAAGTGAGCCGTCATAGGAAGGAGACTAGACTAGACCTAGTCTCAGTTGAGGAATTGAGCCGTCATAGGAAGGAGACTAGACTAGACCTAGTCTCAATTGAGGAAGTGAGCTGTCATAGGAAGGAGACTAGAGCAGAACTGGTCTCAGTTGAGGAAGTGAGCCGTCATAGGAAGGAGACTAGAGCAGACCTAGTCTCAATTGAGGAAGTGAGGCGTCATAGGAAGGAGACTAGAGCAGACCTGGTCTCAGTTGAGGAAGTGAGCCGTCATAGGAAGGAGACTAGAGCAGACCTAGTCTCAGTTGAGGAAGTGAGCCGTCATAGGAAGGAGACTAGAGCAGACCTAGTCTCAATTGAGGAAGTGAGGCGTCATAGGAAGGAGACTAGAGCAGACCTGGTCTCAGTTGAGGAAGTGAGCCGTCATAGGAAGGAGACTAGAGCAGACCTAGTCTCAGTTGAGGAAGTGAGCCGTCATAGGAAGGAGACTAGAGCAGAACTAGTCTCAGTTGAGGAAGTGAGCCGTCATAGGAGGGAGACTCGAGCAGACCCAGAGGTTCTGGTTCTGACTACACGTTGGAATGCTCCAGGAAGGTCCCGTTTACTTGGTGCTGTTAAAATGTATCACTGGGGAAGTTCCCCCTCGGGGTAAATAACTGGTGAAACAAGCCTAGAAATGTTTTCAGGGCCTGTGAGCCCACGGAGCTGCTGCTGCTGGCAGGGTAGGAAGGAACCGAACAGATTGTTTTAAACAATAGATTTTTGAAGTAGGAAAATGTACACATACATCACACTCTTATGAACATTTAAAACATAATTACTTAATATATATATAATTTTCTATTATTTTTTATTTTATTTTTTTGACCAATCACAAGTGGAGCGTCGCCCCTAGCGCCCTGTGGGCGGGCCCCCACTGAGTTTTAACCATTGCCTACAATAGTTATTTGGTGACATAATGCAAAACACACCTTGACAAGACAGCAGTAACCCATTCTAATAGAGAGAACAACATCTTTGAAGTGTGTGAGCAGGCTGGCCAGCTACCAACCCCCCATCAGACAGACAGACAGAACTGAGGCTGGCCAGCTACCAACCCCCATCAGACAGACAGACAGACAGACAGACAGACAGACAGACAGACAGACAGACAGAACTGAGGCAGGCCAGCTACCAACCCCCATCAGACAGACAGACAGGCAGACAGACAGAACTGAGGCTGGCCAGCTACCAACCCCCATCAGACAGACAGACAGACAGACAGACTGACAGAACTGAGGCTGGCCAGTTTCCAACCCCCATCAGACAGACAGACAGACAGACAGACAGACAGACAGACAGACCTGAGACTGGCCAGCTACCAACCCCCACCAGACAGACAGAAGTGAGGCTGGTCAGCTACCAACCCCCTCCAGACAGACAGAAGTGAGACTGGCAGAACTGAGGCTGGCCAGCTACCAACCCCCATCAGACAGACAGACTGACAGAACTGAGGCTGGCCAGTTTCCAACCCCCCATCAGACAGACAGACAGACAGACTGACAGAACTGAGGCTGGCCAGTTTCCAACCCCCATCAGACAGACAGAAGTGAGGCTGGTCAGCTACCAACCCCCAACAGACAGACAGAAGTGAGACTGGCCAGCTACCACCCCCATCAGACAGACAGACAGACAGACAGACAGACAGACAGACAGACAGACAGACCAGACCAGACCAGACCAGACCACATCAGACAGACAGAAGTGAGACTGGCCAGCTACCATCCCCATCAGACAGACAGACAGACAGACAGACAGACAGACAGACAGACAGACAGACAGACAGACAGACAGACAGACAGACAGACAGACAGACAGACAGAAGTGAGGCTGGTCAGCTACCACCCCCATCAGACAGACAGACAGACAGACAGACAGACAGACAGACAGAAGTGAGGCTGGTCAGCTACCACCCCCATCAGACAGACAGACAGACAGACAGACAGACAGACAGACAGACAGACAGACAGACAGACAGACAGACAGACAGACCTGAGACTGGCCAGCTACCAACCCCCACCAGACAGACAGAAGTGAGGCTGGTCAGCTACCAACCCCCAACAGACAGACAGAAGTGAGACCGGCCAGCTACCACCCCCATCAGACAGACAGACAGACAGACAGACAGACAGACAGACAGACAGACAGACAGACAGACAGACAGACCAGACCAGACCAGACCAGACCACATCAGACAGACAGAAGTGAGACTGGCCAGCTACCATCCCCATCAGACAGACAGACAGACAGACAGACAGACAGACAGACAGACAGACAGACAGACAGACAGACAGACAGACAGACAGACAGACAGACAGACAGACAGACAGAAGTGAGGCTGGTCAGCTACCACCCCCATCAGACAGACAGACAGACAGACAGACAGACAGACAGACAGACAGACAGAAGTGAGGCTGGTCAGCTACCACCCCCATCAGACAGAAAGACAGACAGACAGACAGACAGACAGACAGACAGACAGACCAGACAGACAGACAGACCAGACAGACAGACAGACAGACAGACAGACAGACAGACAGACAGACAGACAGACAGGCAGGCAGGCAGGCAGGCAGGCAGGCAGACAGACAGACAGACAGACAGACAGACAGACAGACAGACAGACAGACAGAAGTGAGGCTGGTCAGCTACCAACCCCCATCAGACAGACAGAAGTGAGGCTGGCCAGCTACCACCCCCATCAGACAGACAGACAGACAGACAGACAGACAGACAGACAGACAGACAGACAGACAGACAGACCAGACCAGACCAGACCAGACCAGACCAGACCAGACCAGACCAGACCAGACAGAAGTGAGGCTGCATGGGGTCAGTGGTGAGAAAGACAAACAGCGTCAGGTGTAGACAGATGATTAAAGCAGCAGAACTAAAGGACTGACAAGGCAGTGGTGTGTTGAGCATGTTGAGTGTCACAGCCTGTCCTGGTATTGATCCAGTATTGGTTTGTATTGGTATTGATTACAGGACGATGGCCTCCTGTGGGGCGACTCTACACGACCTCACACTGGGGTCGGCTCACACCTCTCAGAAACAATCAACCCCCCGTTATTATGTAATGGTAGTAGTTCATAGAATATACACAATGATACAACTTAGACGTCACATAACCCTAAGCCTAACAATAAACCTAACCTTAAACCTAAGCCTAAGCCAAACCCTAAACCTAACAATAAACCTAACCTTAAACCTAACCCTAAACCTAAACCTAAACCTAACAATAAACCTAACCTTAAACCTAACCCTAAACCTAAACCTAACAATAAACCTAACCATAAACCTAACCCTAAACCTAAACCTAAACCTAACAATAAACCTAACCTTAAACCTAAGCCTAAGCCTAACCCTAAACCTAAGCCTAACAATAAACCTAACCTTAAACCTAACCCTAAACCTAAACCTAAACCTAAACCTAAGCCTAACAATAAACCTAACCTTAAACCTAAACCTAAGCCTAACAATAAACCTAACCTTAAACCTAAGCCTAAGCCAAACGCTAACCCTAAGCCTAGACCTAACCCTAAACCTAAGCCTAAACCTAACCCTAACCCTAAACCTAAGCCTAAACCTAAACCTAAGCCTAAGCCTAGACCTAACCCTAAACCTAAGCCTAAACCTAAGCCTAAACTTAAACCAAACACTAGCACTAACCCTCAGATAACATAGTCATCATTGTGAATATGAATTAATTTTGCACTTGCACTCATCATGAAGGTAAACTGAACTCCAAGATTCAGTGTACGTATTCAAGAGTCTTGTCATTTTAACATCTATTTCTGATGTTACAGAATCCATAGCAGACCTCCTCCTTTTCTCCGATACGAGTCTCCCAGACCTCCTCCTTTTCTCCGATCCGAGTCTCCCAGACCTCCTCCTTTTCTCCGGTCCGAGTCTCCTGAAGTGTTTGAGCTCCTCAAGGAGAAGTGGTTCCTTTGATGTGTGTTAGAATGTGGTTAAAAGCCGCTGTGTGGCAGCTGAGAGGTGAACTGGAGCGTTGTGGATGAGGGACGCTGGGAAGGAAGGGCATGTACCAACAGACCTAGACCCTGAGTGATGGCGATGAGACAGGAGGATCATGGGTAATAGGACACCTCCTCGCCCCCCCTCGTCCCTCGTCTCCCCCTGTATCCTCCGTCAGCACAGTCATCCTAATCACAGCTGTGGAATCTCTCTTTAGGTTTATACTGAAGAACATGTCACCTCATCTTAGAGAGACATTCTGCAGTAGATACATCCATTTTTGGACTTATAAATGAATGATATACAGGTATATCCATTGATTCTTGAAGAATATAACTGGTCAGCGGCAGGTAAACTAGTGGTTAGAGTGTTGGGCCAGTAACCGAAAGGTTGCTAGATCGAATCCCCCGAGCTGACAAGGTAAAAATCTGTCCTTCTGCCCCTGAAAAAGGCAGTTAAACCACTGTTCCTAGGCCTTCATTGTTAATACGAGTTTGTTCTTAAACTGACTTGCCTAGTTAAATAAACATAAAATAAATTGCCTCATGCGCTTAGGTCAACTGTAACACTCAAAATATCAGCGTTGTTCGACTGCAATATGCCTAAACAAAGGAAGTGATTAGCCTCCGAACACGATTCAAACTATCATGGTGTTGTGTTAGACAACCAGGCCTTGTATCTACAGCTCTGTGTCTATGAATTGGAGAGTGGTCACATTTCTCCGGACCCATTTAGTCAGCTTTTTAGCAAAACAGTGGAGGGGAAAAGGCTTTGTTTTTTGTTTCAACTGCTGATTGCAGCTTTAAAGAATCTCTTCAGCAGGGCAGTAAACTACAGACTGTGTGTATGGAGTCTCTTCATCAGGGCAGTAAACTACAGACTGTGTGTTTGTGTATGGAGTCTCTTCAGCAGGGCAGTAAACTACAGACTGTGTGTATGGAGTCTCTTCATCAGGGCAGTAAACTACAGACTGTGTGTTTGTGTATGGAGTCTCTTCAGCAGGGCAGTAAACTACAGACTGTGTGTATGGAATCTCTTCAGCAGGGCAGTAAACTACAGACTGTGTGTTTGTGTATGGAATCTCTTCAGCAGGGCAGTAAACTACAGACTGTGTGTTTGTGTATGGAATCTCTTCAGCAGGGCAGTAAACTACAGACTGTGTGTATGGAATCTCTTCAGCAGGGCAGTAAACTACAGACTGTGTGTATGGAATCTCTTCAGCAGGGCAGTAAACTACAGACTGTGTGTATGGAGTCTCTTCAGCAGGGCAGTAAACTACAGACTGTGTGTATGGAATCTCTTCAGCGGGCCAGTAAACTACAGACTGTGTGTATGGAGTCTCTTCAGCAGGGCAGTAAACTACAGACTGTGTGTATGGAATCTCTTCAGCAGGGCAGTAAACTACAGACTGTGTATTTGTGTATGGAATCTCTTCAGCAGGCCAGTAAACTACAGACTGTGTGTATGGAGTCTCTTCAGCAGGGCAGTAAACTACAGACTGTGTGTATGGAATCTCTTCAGCAGGGCAGTAAACTACAGACTGTGTGTATGGAATCTCTTCAGCAGGGCAGTAAACTACAGACTGTGTGTATGGAATCTCTTCAGCAGGGCAGTAAACTACAGACTGTGTGTATGGAGTCTCTTCAGCAGGGCAGTAAACTACAGACTGTGTGTATGGAATCTCTTCAGCAGGGCAGTAAACTACAGACTGTGTATTTGTGTATGGAATCTCTTCAGCAGGCCAGTAAACTACAGACTGTGTGTATGGAGTCTCTTCAGCAGGGCAGTAAACTACAGACTGTGTGTATGGAATCTCTTCAGCAGGGCAGTAAACTACAGACTGTGTGTATGGAATCTCTTCAGCAGGGCAGTAAACTACAGACTGTGTGTATGGAATCTCTTCAGCAGGGCAGTAAACTACAGACTGTGTGTATGGAATCTCTTCAGCAGGCCAGTAAACTACAGACTGTGTATTTGTGTATGGATTCATGCGTTCTTTTGTTTTCCTTTCTTGACACTGGGAATAAAATAGGGAGAAACATGATATTTCCGGAGATTGTAACATTCAACAAGGCTCTCCGAGGCATATTGATCCTTGGAATCGGTGGGGAAACTGGACCTGGTTAAGATGAAACGCAAGAGTGAACTTTAAAAGAGCTTTAAAAGAGCTCTCTGTCATCCCTGTATCACCACATGTCATGCGCGGTGTGTGCTTTTCCAGTCATGGGAAAACGGCAGTGTGATGTGTGACGAGGTCCCGTGTCACTGGTTGTTCATCGACTGTGACACATTTCCTGCGGACCTTCCTGACTGGACTGGAGGTTTTACTTCTGGAGTGGAAGTGTACAATATTTGTGCCATAATTCAATGTAACATGTTTAAATGCAAGGTACCCATGAAAAGGAAGAAACCCCCAGCATGCTCTAGAAAGCTCCCACATACAATGTAATGGATCTCACAGACACTCAACAGGTTGACAGATTCACCAAAGCATATTGGCTATAATTCAGCTAGACACTGTAAGCAAAAAAACAGGTTTGTCAGATTCCCCAAAACATATGGCTGCATTTCAGCTAGACACTGCAAACAAAACATCTAAGAGTTAAAACACAGGAAGTACAAAACAGGAAGTACAAAACAACGTGTAAGGTAGACAAACCATTGGCTTGCCAACCTGCTGAAGTGAAGATAATGATTATAAATGTTGTGTGGAACAATACTCAGTCTCACAGACAGATGGCAGCAGAGAGTCATACTCCTGATTTTCACCGTGGAACAATACTCAGTCTCACAGACAGATGGCAGCAGAGAGTCATACTCCTGATTTTCACCGTGGAACAATACTCAGTCCCACAGGCATATGGAAGCAGAGAGTCATACTCCTGATTTCCACCGAGGAACAATACTCAGTCCCACAGACAGGTGTCAGGAGAGAGTCATTTTCCTGAATTTCATTGACGAACAATACTCAGTCTCACAGACAGGTGTCAGGAGAGAGTCATAGTTCTGACTGATTCTCACTGTGGAACAGATTGGGGAGTGTATTGTTGCTGCCCCCCAAAGTGACAGTACAACAAGGCCGTCGTTCACTTGGCGTGAAGATAAACGTTTATAGCTGTTATTTGTGCTTTATTGATTCTTAGCATATGTGTTGTGTTTCTGTCCTTTGTGTGTTGTGTTTTTGGGTCCATTCTCTAAATACAGTATCTTCCTCGTGTAGACATTTTGAGAGAGACTAAAATCATTCCTGTAACCTAGGCTACACAGGCTGCATTTCACACAGACAGCACAATTCTGATTTACTTTTCACTAAATGGTCTTTTGACCTAACCGATCAGAAAAATATCCGATGTGAAAAGATCTGATGTAACTGGTCAAAAGATCAGAATTGGGCAGCGTGTGTAAACGCAGCCATATAGTTCTAGCCTACGTCAGCGCCTGAATTTTTAAAATGTTTTTATAGATAACTATACCAGTGATGTCATAGATACAGGAACTCAACCTGCCGATACGTGTAGGTCAAAGTGTATTTTACAGCATCAAGGTCTTTAAGAAGTCATGTTCCTAAAATGAAAGATACCCTGGAGCGTACAAAACATTAAGAACACCTAATATTGAGTTGGAACGAGCAGGCGTGCTTAATGTTTCGTACACTCAGTGTCAACCCCGGTGATTCTTGAAGAACATAACTCTGAGATGCTTCGTGTGCTTGGTTCAACTGTCGTATCCCGTCAGCATTCAATATATCAGCTTGTTTTTACCAATTTGTTTTGTAAACAATGGACATGTAAATTAACGCTGTATAGCCTTAAAAACATTGCTAAAACTATCATCTTGATATTTTTCCCAACAGGTAAGTTGACTGAGAACACGTTCTCATTTACAGCAGCGACCTGGGGAATAGTTACAGGGATGAATGAGACAATCGTAAGCTGGGGATGACTAGGTGGCCAGGATGGTATGATTGTCATGGGATCTGACCACATAGTCAGGACACCTGTTTAACGTCCCATTCAAAAGACACAACACCCTACACAGGGCAATGTCCCCAATCACTGCCCTGGGATATATATTTTTAGACCAGAGGAAAGGGTTCCTCCTACTGGCCCTCCAACACCACTTCCAGCAGCATCTGGTCTCCCATCTAGGGACGGACCAGGACCAACCTTGCTTAGCTTCAGAAGGAAGCCAGCACAGTGATGCAGGGTGCTATGCTGCTGGCTATATCATGGATGGTGAGTCCTTGTATTCAAAGCTCTGTCGCATGAGTTTGAGAGGGAAACATTCCTGTAGCCCCATCCTTCAGCTGATTACAAAATCAATGGCGGGGGTGGCAGGTTTGTTATTTGTTAGAATTGCAGATTGCCCCTTTTAAGCGAGAAAATCCAAAATATCCACACGGTTTATTATTAGAATTGACATTTTAGAGAATATATATTATGATGTATTTATGGAAGAAACCAATGTATTGTCTTCTGGTATTTAACAAAACAAACTATGTAGTACTGTAATCAACTTGCTGTATACTTCTGTTTTTAGCTAAACACAGCATTAACCTTAGGGTATTGTACTAAGCAGGCAGTGTCATTTTTTTTAAAAAGCATTTTGAATTCAAGTGGATTGTAAATGTCAGCTATTCATAAATATATAAACAGAGAGCGAGAGGAATAAATGTAGCAACGATGAAACAAGGTGATCTGAGTTAATTATATATTAGCCTGTGAGATGTGTTATAAGAGCTCGGATCAGTCCTGGATCCTACACGCCCATTTCAAGGACACTGAGTTTCACTACTCAACACAGTGTCAGTGTCAGTCTGTTGGGGAGATGTTGTAGTCAGGATCTTATGAATCTGTATCCTGATGTGTGTATATATATATATATATATTAATACATCATGATCTCTTTAGGGGCGTCCTCCGTGGGCCTCTGCTGCTCCTGTCTGTGTGTGTAGGCAGCGTGCTCAAACAGATACACCAGGAGGATGGCTAGCAGACTCAGCACCATGTAGGGGATCAGCAGGAAGTATCCCACCTGGAACTCTGAGGTCTTGTCCTTCAGGTAGACTGAAACGATTCCCACGTCGTTCTTAACCAGGTCTTCAGACATTTCGGTCAGCTGGACGTTCACTACGTACAGGATGAGCACCAGGAAGGAGATGCACGCTGGGGCAAAGAACAAAGGGGAGGTTAAAAAGAGTACTACTACTACTGCTACTACTGCTACTACTACGACTACTACTACTACTACTACTACTACTGACACTACTACTACTACTACTACTACTACTAACTACTACTACTACTAACTACTACTACTACTACTACTACTACTACTACTACTGCTACTACTACTACGACTACTACTACTACTGCTACTACTACTACGACTACTACTACTACTACTACTACTACTACTACTACTGCTACTACTACTACTACTACTACTACTACTGCTACTACTACTACGACTACTACTACTACTACTACTACTACTACTACTACTACTACTACTACTACTACTGCTACTACTGCTACTACTACTACTACTACTACTACTACTACTACTACTACTACTACTACTACTACTACTACTACTACTACTACTACTACTACTACTACTACTACTACTACTACTACTACTACTACTACGACTACTACTACTACTACTACTACTACTACTGCTACTACTACTACGACTACTACTACTACTACTACTACTACTACTACTACTACTACTACTACTACTACTGCTACTACTGCTACTACTACTACTACTACTACTACTACTACTACTACTACTACTACTACTACTACTACTACTACTGCTACTACTGCTACTACTACTACTACTACTACTACTACTACTACTACTACTACTACTACTGACACTACTACTACTACTACTACTACTACTACTACTGCTACTACTGCTACTACTACTACTACTACTACTACTACTACTACTACTACTACTACTACTGACACTACTACTACTACTACTACTACTACTACTACTACTACTACTACTACTACTGCTACTACTGCTACTACTACTACTACTACTACTACTACTACTACTACTACTACTACTACTACTGACACTACTACTACTACTACTACTACTACTGACACTACTACTACTACTACTACTACTACTACTACTACTACTGACACTACTACTACTACTACTACTACTACTACTACTACTACTACTACTACTACTACTGCTACTACTACTACTACTACTACTACTACTACTACTACTACTACTACTAACTACTACTACTACTAACTACTACTACTACTGCTACTACTACTACTACTACTACTACTAACTACTACTACTACTACTACTACTACTAACTACTACTACTACTAACTACTACTGCTACTACTACTATTATTACTATTAGTTCTATTACTACTACTATTAGTTATACTACTATTAGTTATACTACTATTAGTTATACTACTACAACTATTAGTTATACTACTATTAGTTCTACTTCTTATCCTACTATTAGTTCTACTACTATTAGTTCTACTACTACGATTACTTCTACTACTATTAGTTCTACTACTACGATTAGTTCTACTACTATTAGTTATACTACTACTATTAGTTCTACTACTACTATTAGTTCTACTACTATTAGTTATACTACTAGCCTGTCAACTCAATCACAAAGAGTTGTTCCATCATGTTTATCAATCTATTTAATGCATTAATGAAATCCATGTAGTTGTTTTTAAAAAATCATATAATGATCTAATTCATTTAATCTAATTGTGTAACATGTTTATTCAGAGAGTACACAGAGAGAGGGGGATACAGGCGACGAGGAGAGAACGTGTGAAAGGCGGTCATAGGGCTTGAACCCACAACCTTCAGGTATTTCATATGGGACGAAATAGGGTTGGAAACAACAACCTTCAGGTATTTCATATCGGACTAAATAGGGTTTGAACATACAACCTTCAGGTATTTCATATGGGACTAAATAGGGTTTGAACACACAACCTTCAGGTATTTCATATGGGACTAAATAGGGTTTGAACACACAACCTTCAGGTATTTCATATGGGACTAAATAGTGTTTGAACCCACAACCTTCAGGTATTTCATATAGGACTAAATAGGGCTTGAACCCACAACCTTCAGGTATTTCATATGGGACTAAATAGGGTTTGAACCCACAACCTTCAGGTATTTCATATGGGACTAAATAGGGTTTGAACCAACAACCTTCAGGTATTTCATATGGGACTAAATAGGGTTTGATCCCACAACCTTCAGGTATTTCATATGGGACTAAATAGGGTTTGATCCCACAACCTTCAGGTATTTCATATGGGACTAAATAGGGTTTGATCCCACAACCTTCAGGTATTTCATATGGGACTAAATAGGGTTTGATCCCACAACCTTCAGGTATTTCATATGGGACTAAATAGGGTTTGATCCCATAACCTTCAGGTATTTCATATGGGACTAAATAGGGTTTGATCCCATAACCTTCAGGTATTTCATATGGGAGTAAATAGGGTTTGATCCCATAACCTTCAGGTATTTCATATGGGACTAAATAGGGTTTGAACCCACAACCTTCAGGTATTTCATATGGGACTAAATAGGGTTTGATCCCACAACCTTCAGGTATTTCATATGGGACTAAATAGGGTTTGATCCCACAACCTTCAGGTATTTCATATGGGACTAAATAAGGCTTGAACACACAACCTTCAGGTATTTCATATGGGACTAAATAGGGTTTGATCCCACAACCTTCAGGTATTTCATATGGGACTAAATAGGGTTTGATCCCACAACCTTCAGGTATTTCATATGGGACTAAATAGGGTTTGATCCCACAACCTTCAGGTATTTCATATGGGACTAAATAGGGTTTGATCCCACAACCTTCAGGTATTTCATATGGGACTAAATAGGGTTTGATCCCATAACCTTCAGGTATTTCATATGGGACTAAATAGGGTTTGATCCCATAACCTTCAGGTATTTCATATGGGAGTAAATAGGGTTTGATCCCATAACCTTCAGGTATTTCATATGGGACTAAATAGGGTTTGAACCCACAACCTTCAGGTATTTCATATGGGACTAAATAGGGTTTGATCCCACAACCTTCAGGTATTTCATATGGGACTAAATAGGGTTTGAACCCACAACCTTCAGGTATTTCATATGGGACTAAATAAGGCTTGAACACACAACCTTCAGGTATTTCATATGGGACTAAATAGGGTTTGATCCCACAACCTTCAGGTATTTCATATGGGACTAAATAGGGTTTGAACACACAACCTTCAGGTATTTCATATGGGACTAAATAGGGTTTGAACCAACAACCTTCAGGTATTTCATATGGGACTAAATAGGGTTTGATCCCACAACCTTCAGGTATTTCATATGGGACTAAATAAGGCTTGAACACACAACCTTCAGGCATTTCATATGGGACTAAATAAGGCTTGAACACACAACCTTCAGGTATTTCATATGGGACTAAATAGGGTTTGAACCCACAACCTTCAGGTATTTCATATGGGACTAAATAGGGTTTGATCCCACAACCTTCAGGTATTTCATATGGGACTAAATAAGGCTTGAACACACAACCTTCAGGTATTTCATATGGGACTAAATAGGGTTTGATCCCACAACCTTCAGGTATTTCATATGGGACTAAATAGGGTTTGATCCCATAACCTTCAGGTATTTCATATGGGACTAAATAGGGTTTGATCCCATAACCTTCAGGTATTTCATATGGGAGTAAATAGGGTTTGATCCCATAACCTTCAGGTATTTCATATGGGACTAAATAGGGTTTGAACCCACAACCTTCAGGTATTTCATATGGGACTAAATAGGGTTTGATCCCACAACCTTCAGGTATTTCATATGGGACTAAATAGGGTTTGATCCCACAACCTTCAGGTATTTCATATGGGACTAAATAAGGCTTGAACACACAACCTTCAGGTATTTCATATGGGACTAAATAGGGTTTGATCCCACAACCTTCAGGTATTTCATATGGGACTAAATAGGGTTTGATCCCACAACCTTCAGGTATTTCATATGGGACTAAATAGGGTTTGATCCCACAACCTTCAGGTATTTCATATGGGACTAAATAGGGTTTGATCCCACAACCTTCAGGTATTTCATATGGGACTAAATAGGGTTTGATCCCATAACCTTCAGGTATTTCATATGGGACTAAATAGGGTTTGATCCCATAACCTTCAGGTATTTCATATGGGACTAAATAGGGTTTGATCCCACAACCTTCAGGTATTTCATATGGGACTAAATAGGGTTTGATCCCACAACCTTCAGGTATTTCATATGGGACTAAATAGGGTTTGATCCCACAACCTTCAGGTATTTCATATGGGACTAAATAGGGTTTGATCCCACAACCTTCAGGTATTTCATATGGGACTAAATAGGGTTTGAACCCACAACCTTCAGGTATTTCATATGGGACTAAATAGGGTTTGATCCCACAACCTTCAGGTATTTCATATGGGACTAAATAGGGTTTGATCCCACAACCTTCAGGTATTTCATATGGGACTAAATAGGGTTTGATCCCACAACCTTCAGGTGTGCCGCTGATTGGCTGGCCTCTTTTTTTGCTTGATTGATTGAACAAATTGATGTGAACTTTATTGATCTTACCACTGCCAGAGCTGCATGTGTAGAGCCCTATGGGTCCCATGTACGTCTGGTAGGGGTTACTGACGCTGTTGTACAGCGTGATGAGGATGCTGCCAGCAGAGCAGAGCAGACACAGGGCCAGGAGGGTGATCACTATGCCATGGAGGATCTGAGGAGCTCCACCTGTCTCTGCCAACTTCTCAAACACTGCACAGGCAGACCAAGAACAGGCAGGTTAGGAATGTACACTCACTATGGTGAGTTCTACCCCTACACAGACAGAACTAGAACAGTCAGGTTAGGAATATACACTCACTATGGTGAGTTCTACCACTACACAGACAGAACTAGAACAGTCAGGTTAGGAATATACACTAGTATTAGGGTGAGTTCTACCACTACACAGACAGAACTAGAACAGTCAGGTTAGGAATATACACTAGTATTAGGGTGAGTTCTACCACTACACAGACAGAACTAGAACAGTCAGGTTAGGAATATACACTAGTATTAGGGTGAGTTCTACCCCTACACAGACAGAACTAGAACAGTCAGGTTAGGAATATACACTCACTATGGTGAGTTCTACCCCTACACAGACAGAACTAGAACAGTCAGGTTAGGAATATACACTAGTATTAGGGTGAGTTCTACCAAGGGCTGAATTGTGATATCTTAGCCCCTTTTTTTCCCAAATAGTTTTCTTTCTAGAACCTAAAAGGGTTATTTTCTCTGTCCCCATAGGAGAACCCTTTGAAGAATAATTTTTGGTTCCAGGTAGAACCCTTTTGGGTTCTATGAACAATCCTTTCCACAGAGAGTTCTATATGGAACCAAAAAAAGGTTTACCCTAAAGGCACAGCTGAAGAACCCCTGTAACGTATACTCTGGGAGTCGGGACAGCGAGTTCTGGGGGAGTGAATTGAATAAATAAATGAACGAAACAAGAAACAGAAGTAGCGGTACAGACATGAAACATATAAACAGAAACAACAACATCTAGGGAACTTTACACTTACGTCGTTGCATTATTACAGTATGAAGTCCACGTTATTGTCCTGGAACGTTAACGCAGCACCTTTCGGCACACGTATAGAGGGACAGTGGCGGAGCACGATTAAAACATACCTTGAATGGTCTTTTCACCTCCGAACACCGGACAAGAACCTCTGGCGATCGCCCCATAGAAAAGCTTGTATGATATGTTGGCGGAGCACGATTAAAACATACCTTGAATGGTCTTTTCGCCGCCGAACACCGGACAAGAACCTCTGGCGATCGCCCCATAGAAAAGCTCGTATGATATGTTGGCGGAGCCGTTGGTGAAAACGTTTTCAGATCCAGAGCAAAGCATTTTGGAAACGGCCCATTCTGTCGACATCCCATAACCTAAAATCGCCACGGACACCGTAGTAGCCAGCGCGCTACTCAGAAAATGCAGAGCCTTCTTGGTGGAGGGCATTGTCACAATATTCCAGCCACACCGATGAAGAAGAAGATGAAGACGTCCAAACCCTTATTGGTTCTGTAACTCTCCGAATCAGCTTCAATAGCAGAGTAGTAGGCTATAATCATCTACCCTTCTGGTGTCCCAAAGACAGGTGTGACGGTCTGAGGAGAGGACAGGCGTGATGGTCTGAGGAGAGAACAGGCGTGATGGTCTGAGGAGAGAACAGGTGTGATGGTCTGAGGAGAGAACAGGCGTGATGGTCTGAGGAGAGGACAGGCGTGATGGTCTGAGGAGAGGACAGGCGTGATGGTCTGAGGAGAGAACAGGCGTGATGGTCTGAGGAGAGGACAGGCGTGATGGTCTGAGGAGAGGACAGGCGTGATGGTCTGAGGAGAGAACAGGCGTGATGGTCTGAGGAGAGGACAGGCGTGATGGTCTGAGGACAGGACAGGTGTGAAGGTCTGAGGAGAGGACAGGCGTGACGGTCTGAGGAGAGGACAGGTGTGACGGTCTGAGGAGAGGACAGGCGTGACGGTCTGAGGAGAGGACAGGTGTGAAGGTCTGAGGAGAGAACAGGCGTGATGGTCTGAGGAGAGGACAGGCGTGACGGTCTGAGGAGAGGACAGGCGTGACGGTCTGAGGAGAGGACAGGCGTGAAGGTCTGAGGAGAGGACAGGAGTGACGGTCTGAGGAGAGGACAGGCGTGAAGGTCTGAGGAGAGGACAGGTGTGACGGTCTGAGGAGAGAACAGGCGTGATGGTCTGAGGACAGGACAGGCGTGACGGTCTGAGGAGAGGACAGGCGTGACTAGCCTGTAGGTTATAAAACACCTCTAGATTACGAGGGTGAACTTTAGTCAGGGAAGAGAGAGAGGGAGAGATGGTTGTCATAGAGCTGATAACGTATTCCCAAACATCCTAAACGGGAGAGGCATCTGATTAATACCAAAAGGGGAAATAAATATACCTGAGGACTGAGTGCTCAGCATGCGACGTAGTTTGTTCCAAATGAAGAAATAAGGATCTACTGTTTATTCCACATAAATAATTGTTAATAAGCTACAACACACCTGCAGGCATCATTACATGTCTTTAACCAAATAGTCAATATCAGTCTCTAATTGTTATCACAAACTAGGTGGTTCCAGCCCTGAATGCTGATTGGCTGGCAGCCGTGGTATATCAGACCGTATTCCACGGGAATGATAAAACATAATTTTACAAGATACAGAGTAGTCACTAGTAATATATACACACACACACACACACACACACACACACACACAGCGACACAAACACACAGCAACAGACACAGCCAATCAAAACATCAGAGACACCATGAAGGCCATCGTATGATAAACAACATGTTATATTGTCCCAACTCTTTTCAGTACCTCCCCTATGTACAGGGGAAGTGTCGAGCGAAACACAATGACGTTTTCCTGCACGGGATCCAAAGTCCTCCTCTGGAAACAAGGCAGGCTAAATGAGGCCATAAAACAAAGCAGATTAATGATTTGCTCTTCCCACTGCAATAGTTGAGAGTGATCAGCATGTCATGGATAGGCTACACACTGTAACAGATAGACAAAGACCTAAAGACCTGCAGGTCAACCTGTATGGGGCTGAACAATAATACTATGTGCATAAATGTAGGACAGATTTGAAATATGAATGATAATAATATGAATCACAATAATAGATTTTGTATGACGGTTTATGAATGAAATGGACATAGGCCTATACTGACACAACCGAATTCAAATACAGGCCTGGCTATTTGATCATCAATTGAATTCTAATGTTGTTTGAATTGAATTCTAATGTTGTTTGAATTGAATTCTAATATTATTTGAATTGAATTCTAATGTTGTTTGAATTGAATTCTAATATTATTTGAAATGAATTCTAATGTTATTTGAATTGAATTCTAATGTTGTTTGAATTGAATTCTAATATTATTTGAATTGAATTCTAATGTTGTTTGAATTGAATTCTAATATTATTTGAAATGAATTCAAATGTTATTTGAATTGAATTCTAATGTTGTTTGAATTGAATTCTAATATTATTTGAATTGAATTCTAATGTTGTTTGAATTGAATTCTAATATTATTTGAAATGAATTCTAATGTTATTTGAATTCAATTCTAATGTTATTTTATTGCTATCACGTGCTTTGCTCATTGCAACCTATTGCAACCTATTGTCTAAATTGTTATGTTTCCAGGTACCACAATGAGCCACAATGGGGTCCTCCACCACCCTGTCACCATATACCCAGCTATGAGCCATAATGGGGTCCTCCACCACCCTGTCACCATATACCCAGCTATGAGCCATCATGGGGTCCTCCACCGCCATATACCCAGCTCTGAGCCACAATGGGGTCCTCCGCCATGCCACCCGTGGACCATACAACCACAGCAATGGCCTGTGGTGACATTCCAGCAGAGTCCTGTCAGGGGAGGATGCGTCATGCCAGATGATATTTCCCCCTCTGTCTGGCCGAGGAGAATATTGCCTGTGATGTTGATGAACACCTGTTTGCCGGACCAAAACAACAGACGTGACTGATTTTTGTTTTCGAATGGAGTATATGTTTCTTGATTTATGATTTTACTGTATTTCGACAGTTTCTCTTCCGTACAATTTATTTCATATACAGTACAGTATAGGCCCAGGGTAGCCTAGTGGTTAGAGGCAGGTAGCCTAGTGGTTAGAGTGTTGGACTAGTAACCGGAAGGTTGCAAGTTCAAATCCCCGAGCTGTCGTTCTGCCCCTGAACAGGCAGTTAACCCACTGTTCCCCCGTAGGCCGTCATTGAAAATAAGAATTTGTTCTTAACTGACTTGCCTAGTTAAATAAAGGTCAAATAAATAAATAAACAGTATAGGCCTATTTTTCTTCCTTCGCATATCCCAAAAACATTTACTGTATTTTTTCATTTACTGTATTTTTTCATTTACTGTATTTTTTCATTTACTGTATTTTTTCATGTTTACTGTGTTTACAGTGTGCTGTTTGACATGTATTGAGACATGTTGAAATATAAAACACATGTTTTTCTATTTTTTTTTCCCTTTCCTGTTAGAGGAAACACAAACAATATACAGTATAACAGTAAAATCTTAGTCTTTATACTGAAATAGATGATCATATTACAGTTTTTTTTTTTTACAATTGATAACAGGTGTTTACCTATATTTAAGATAGTTTTACCAAACTCTTATTAACACAGCAACACCCCGACGTCACACAATTAGCCAAATAGTTCATTTTCTACTAAAAAAAAAACACTTTTTGTTCATTAAATACCAACTCTACATTTCAAAATATAAAAAAAAAAACTTTCTCTACGTACACTAACTCTCTCAAAACACGCCAAACCCGACTCAATATCTAATCATCTTTTCAAAACACCAGCACATGTTTTCTATCCAAGAGGAACGTATAGTCAATCACAAATCTGTTAGTTTGTTGAGAATTCTGGATAATGGAAGTCACGGTTGACCGTCTGAGATTAGGATGGACTCTTTCACCCTCCTCTCTCAGTGATAGATCATGGTATTAGACTGGTCTCCCTCAGTGATAGACCATGGTATTAGGCTGGACTCTATCACCAGTCTCTCTCAGTGATAGACCATGGTATTAGACTGGACTCTTTCACCAGTCTCTCTCAGTGATAGACCATGGTATTAGACTGGACTCTCTCAGTGATAGACCATGGTATTAGGCTGGACTCTTTCACCAGTCTCTCTCAGTGATAGACCATGGTATTAGACTGGACTCTCTCAGTGATAGACCATGGTATTAGACTGTACTCTTTCACCAGCCTTTCTCAGTGATAGACCATGGTATTAGACTGGACTCTTTCACCAGCCTTTCTCAGTGATAGACCATGGTATTAGACTGGACTCTTTCACCAGCCTTTCTCAGTGATAGACCATGGTATTAGACTGGACTCTTTCACCAGTCTCTCTCAGTGATAGACCATGGTATTAGACTGGACTCTATCACCAGTCTCTCTCAGTGATAGATCATGGTATTAGACTGGTCTCCCTCAGTGATAGACCATGGTATTAGGCTGGACTCTATCACCAGTCTCTCTCAGTGATAGACCATGGTATTAGGCTGGACTCTTTCACCAGTCTCTCTCAGTGATAGACCATGGTATTAGACTGGACTCTCTCAGTGATAGACCATGGTATTAGACTGTACTCTTTCACCAGCCTTTCTCAGTGATAGACCATGGTATTAGACTGGACTCTTTCACCAGCCTTTCTCAGTGATAGACCATGGTATTAGACTGGACTCTTTCACCAGTCTCTCTCAGTGATAGACCATGGTATTAGACTGGACTCTTTCATCAGTCTCTCTCAGTGATAGACCATGGTATTAGGCTGGACTCTATCACCAGTCTCTCTCAGTGATAGACCATGGTATTAGGGGGGACTCTCTCAGTGATAGACCATGGTATTAGGGGGGCTCTATCACCAGACTCTCTCAGTGATAGACCATGGTATTAGGCTGGACTCTATCACCAGTCTCTCTCAGTGATAGACCATGGTATTAGGGGGGACTCTCTCAGTGATAGACCATGGTATTAGGGGGGACTCTATCACCAGACTCTCTCAGTGATAGACCATGGTATTAGACTGGACTCTTTCACCAGTCTCTCTCAGTGATAGACCATGGTATTAGGCTGGACTCTTTCACCAGTCTCTCTCAGTGATAGACCATGGTATTAGGGGGGACTCTCTCAGTGATAGACCATGGTATTAGGGGGGACTCTATCACCAGACTCTCTCAGTGATAGACCATGGTATTAGACTGGACTCTTTCACCAGTCTCTCTCAGTGATAGACCATGGTATTAGGCTGGACTCTTTCACCAGTCTCTCTCAGTGATAGACCATGGTATTAGGGGGGACTCTCTCAGTGATAGACCATGGTATTAGGGGGGACTCTATCACCAGACTCTCTCAGTGATAGACCATGGTATTAGACTGGACTCTTTCACCAGTCTCTCTCAGTGATAGACCATGGTATTAGACTGGACTCTCTCAGTGATAGACCATGGTATTAGGGGGGACTCTTTCACCAGTCTCTCTCAGTGATAGACCATGGTATTAGACTGGACTCTCTCAGTGATAGACCATGGTATTAGACTGGACTCTTTCACCAGTCTCTCTCAGTGATAGACCATGGTATTAGGCTGGACTCTCTCAGTGATAGACCATGGTATTAGACTGGACTCTTTCACCAGTCTCTCTCAGTGATAGACCATGGTATTAGACTGGACTCTCTCAGTGATAGACCATGGTATTAGACTGGACTCTCTCAGTGATAGACCATGGTATTAGGCTGGACTCTTTCACCTGTCTCTCTCAGTGATAGACCATGCTATTAGACTGGACTCTCTCAGTGATAGACCATGGTATTAGACTGGACTCTCTCAGTGATAGACCATGGTATTAGACTGGACTCTCTCAGAGACTCTCTTTCACCAGTCTCTCTCAGTGATAGACCATGGTATTAGACTGGACTCTATCACCAGTCTCTCTCAGTGATAGACCATGGTATTAGACTGGACTCTCTCAGTGATAGACCATGGTATTAGACTGGACTCTATCACCCGTCTCTCTCAGTGATAGATGGTTTATAACATGGGCTATAATGGTGGCTCTTATTTCATCATTGACAACACCTCTTACTCTCCTTTCACACAACGCATCACCGGGGGCAAACGCATCACTACCTGCCCTCCAGGACACCTACACCACCCGATGTCACAGGAAGGCCATAAAGATCATCAAGGACGACAACCACCCGAGCCACTGCCTGTTCACCCCGCTATCATCCAGAAGGCGAGGTCAGTACTGGTGCATCAAAGTAGGGACCGAGAGACTGAAAAACAGCTTCTATCTCAAGGCCATCAGACTGTTAAACAGCCACCACTAACATTGAGTGGCTGCTGCCAACATACTGACTCAACTCCAGCCACTTTAATAATGGAAATTGATGTAAAATATATCACTAGCCACTTTAAACAATGCCACTTAATATAATGTTTACATACCCTACATTACTCATCTCATATGTATATGTATATACTGTACTCTATATCATCTACTGCATCTTTATGTAATACATGTATCACTAGCCACTTTAAACTATGCCACTTTGTTTACATACCCTACATTACTCATCTCATATGTATATACTGTACTCGATACCATCTACTGCATCTTGCCTATGCCGTTCTGTACCATCACTCATTCATATATCTTTATGTACATATTCTTTATCCCTTTACACTTGTGTGTTTAAGGTACTCCTCTTCCTGGTCCAACTACTCCTCTCCCTGGTCCAACTACTCCTCTCCCTGGTCCAACTACTCCTCTCCCTGGTCCAGATACTCCTCTCCCTGGTCTAGCTACTCCTCTCCCTGGTCCAACTATTCCTCTGCCTGGTCCAGCTACTTCTCTGCCTGGTCCAGCTACTCCTCTCCCTGGTCCAACTACTTTTCTCCCTGGTCCAACTACTCCTCTCCCTGGTCCAACTACTCCTCTCCCTGGTCCAACTACTCCTCTCCCTGGTCCAACTACTCCTCTCCCTGGTCCAACTACTCCTCTCCCTGGTCAAACTACTTCTCTCCCTGGTCCAACTACTCCTCTCCCTGGTCCAACTACTCCTCTCCCTGGTCCAGCTACTCCTGTCCCTGGTCCAACTACTCCTCTGCCTGGTCCAACCACTCTTCTCCCTGGTCCAACTACTTTTCTCCCTGGTCCAACTACTCCTCTCCCTGGTCCAACTACTCCTCTCCCTGGTCCAACTACTCCTCTCCCTGGTCCAACTACTCCTCTCCCTGGTCCAACTACTCCTCTCCCTGGTCCAACTACTCCTCTCCCTGGTCAAACTACTCCTCTCCCTGGTCCAACTACTCCTCTCCCTGGTCCAACTACTCCTCTCCCTGGTCCAGCTACTCCTGTCCCTGGTCCAACTACTCCTCTGCCTGGTCCAACCACTCTTCTCCCTGGTCCAACTACTCCTCTCCCTGGTCCAACTACTCCTCTCCCTGGTCCAACTACTCCTCTCCCTGGTCCAACTACTCCTCTCCCTGGTCCAGCTACTCCTGTCCCTGGTCCAACTACTCCTCTGCCTGGTCCAACCACTCTTCTCCCTGGTCCAACTACTCCTCTCCCTGGTCCAACTACTCCTCTCCGTGGTCCAGATGTTATTTGTTCTCTCTCTGCTCCTCTGTGTTGTTCTCTATTCACATTGAACTAAATCAATCCAAAGAGCTATTTTTACTGTGTTTGTCCATGTAACTGAAAGAGCTTCAACACCTGGTTATGTCTCCGACTGAGATTGGAATCAGCTGTGGTTGGTCTATTTTACACAATTTACAGTAAATCAGCTATTTCTTATTGTGTCAATGATCTGTTCATTCAAAAATGCTCATCAGCTGTTTCAATACAGTTTTTGAGCAGCTGTTGTTGCAGAAGTAGAGGCTTTATGCTATATTTAAGGTTTTGAACATTAGGTCTTAATTTCTGACATGCTGTGTGCAAAGCATTTGTAAATAAGACAAGAAAGATCCATGGTGTTGGTATTGGGTAAGCTTGTATGTAAAGAAAACGTAAGCATTTTTAGAAACGTGTTAATTGACTGCATATTCTGTGAAAACGACACGAACTGTGTTCATGGTATTGTCCACAACAGACAGATGTTGTGCTGATTGTGTTTATAGACTTTTGAAAATGCGACTACAGATTGGACAAAAGGACGTTAGCGACGGTAAAGAAAACCGTAGTGTTTTGAATATTGTCACATTAGTGTGATCTGGGTCGTCACTCAGTTAGATTCATTTGATGTGCGCGTGTCTCATTGGTAAAGCAGAGTTTCCCTTTGAGCAGGGAGTACATGATTTTGCAAGATGTCTGTGGGGTTTTGGGGAAATTGCCTAACTGTTAGTTTTGAGTACACGCGATGTAGTTTCACCAAACGTGTGTTAAGGATTGGGGGAAACTGTAATAGATATGTCCTATAGCCAAAGATGTAAGCATGGTTTGAAATGAATATGTTTTAGTCAAATATTATATATATATATATATATATATATATATATATATATATATATATATATATATATATATATATATATGTGCTTCTTGCGATCAATTTGCAGTCTACAAATGATTTGTAATTATAATTCCCGGCCTCCCTGTCTATCCGCTCCAGAACAACATCTATCCTCGGCTGAATCTAGTTGATGATCCATTCCCCCAGGGTGTCATTATTGCGCGCATGTCGTAATAAAGCTGTGCGCCAGGCGGCTCTCTCTCCTCGGCAGCGGCAGGTAGGGAGGCGAGTCCAGACAGCGGGGAAGGGGAGCGGGGACTGGAGGACCGGGGACTAGAGGACCGGGGACTAGAGGACCGGGGATATTCACTGACAGCAGCAGTTACGTTCAGATTAACAGAACTGGGTGATTTTCGATGAGTGGCTGGACAAGATTGAATAAGAAACCGTGTAGTCGGCTACGGTTCATGACCATCCTTAGGTTTTCCTCTGAGCTCTCTAGTCAGGGACACGAATACTGGATATAATTGTGGAACCACCACGGTAAGAGGAATGGTTTTTACATTATTTCGTGTTGATTGGAGGTGTTTTTTGTTGTTGTTGTTGTCATGGTGGCATATGATTTAGCGATCGAAAAACGGCAAGATTGACAGTATTGAAATGCGGTGGTTTTCTTCACCGGCTAATTGCGTTCCTTCACATTATGGATCGATGGAAAGATTCACAGTAGGCTATGTTACGAATTACATGGTGTGCATTTAGCCTAGCTGTCTGTGCCAGTTTCATTATAATAAACGTGATACCTTTGCATTGGCATAGAGAGATTGATTATTAAAGCAGGTATGCGTGTGTGTGAGAGAGGCATGCTACCCTCCCTGTCTTTCAACCCGAGGCGCCTGTTACGGCAACCACTATGTGGGTTTAGTGGAGCAAAGCTTTTTACAACATAGCATTTTCATCTCTTTTACAACCCTCTTCTAGAATCTTTTTTCCCCCTCTCCCCCTGTGTATTCATTCATTTCGTTTGTTACAACTGAAGAAGCGGCTGTTTTTCCCTGAAAGTTGCTCAATAGCCGTAGCCTGGGCCTACATGAGAGAGAGAGAGAGAGAGAGGTAGTGCCGGTAGAGACATGCTTTCCTATCAGTTATGGGTACAGTCTTCAGTGAGCAGGCATGGACATTGACATGCGGTATACTATGTAATGCGTATGATTCCCATCTGGTTGCTAGGGGCGATGGCGAAGCGACATGTGACCGCAGCATGGTGTCTTCAGCTACAACATGATGTTTGATATGAGCCTCTAACTGTCACTCCTAACACCCCCCCCCCCCCCCACCCCCCCCATCTCTATCCGTACCCTGCCTGCAGTTATCCCAACCAGAAACATTCAACTGTGTACCTAGAAGGCATGGCAGGAATTCAGACAATGCTTGCATGCCTTGAAGCCTGTCATTATCCATTATGATGAGGATGAGGAGCACGGTGTGACAGATTGAATCAGCCATAGAATACACATAACTACAGTACCTTACTGTAACTCACAATACATAACTACAGTACCTTACTGTAACTCACAATACATAACTACAATACCTTACTGTAACTCACAATACATAACTACAATACCTTACTGTAACTCACAGTACATAACTACAGTACCTTACTGTAACTCACAATACAGAACTACAATACCTTACTGTAACTCACAATACAGAACTACAGTACCTTACTGTAACTCACAATACATAACTACCTTACTGTAACTCACAATACAGAACTACAGTACCTTACTGTAACTCACAGTACATAACTACAGTACCTTACTGTAACTCACAATACATAACTACAATACCTTACTGTAACTCACAATACATAACTACAATACCTTACTGTAACTCACAATACATAACTACAATACCTTACTGTAACTCACAATACATAACTACAATACCTTACTGTAACTCACAGTACATAACTACAATACCTTACTGTAACTCACAATACAGAACTACAATACCTTACTGTAACTCACAATACATAACTACAGTACCTTACTGTAACTCACAGTACATAACTACAGTACCTTACTGTAACTCACAATACATAACTACAGTACCTTACTGTAACTCACAATACATAACTACAGTACCTTACTGTAACTCACAATACATAACTACAGTACCTTACTGTAACTCACAATACATAACTACAGTACCTTACTGTAACTCACAATACATAACTACAATACCATACTGTAACTCACAATACATAACTACAGTACCTTACTGTAACTCACAATACATAACTACAGTACCTTACTGTAACTCACAATACATAACTACAGTACCTTACTGTAACTCACAATACATAACTACACTACCTTACTGTAACTCACAATACACAACTACAATACCTTACTGTAACTCACAATACACAACTACAATACCTTACTATAACTCACAGTACATAACTACTATATAGACTGTAACTCACAATACATAACTACTATATAGACTGTAACTCACATTATAAAGTATAAATGCTTGTGAAATACAGTCTATGTGTATTGTCAGGTTGTGTCACTGGTAG
Source organism: Oncorhynchus mykiss (assembly GCF_013265735.2). Lineage (NCBI taxonomy): Eukaryota > Metazoa > Chordata > Actinopteri > Salmoniformes > Salmonidae > Oncorhynchus > Oncorhynchus mykiss. The sequence goes on along the minus strand of NC_048565.1, from coordinate 93,017,034 downwards.
GCCTAAGCATATTAACAGTATGTGAAACTGTTACTGACAAGTCCCAAGTCCGTTGATGTTGGTGGTAATGTAGGAACACTGTATGTAAGATACTGTACCTGAACAGCATGGAGGCTGTTCTCTCTGCCTCCCTGCCTCCCTGTGGATCCACGTACTGTCCAGGACCTCTATCTGCTGGCAAGGAGGCTGTTCTCTCTGCCTTCCTGCCTCCCTGTGGATCCACGTACTGTCCAGGACCTCTATCTGTCTGCATGGAGGCTGTTCTCTCTGCCTCCCTGTGGATCCACGTACTGTCCAGGACCTCTATCTGCTAGCATGGAGGCTGTTCTCTCTGCCTTCCTGCCTCCCTGTGGATCCACGTACTGTCCAGGACCTCTATCTGCCAGCATGGAGGCTGTTCTCTCTGCCTTCCTGCCTCCCTGTGGATCCACGTACTGTCCAGGACATCTATCTGCCAGCATGGAGGCTGTTCTCTCTGCCTCCCTGTGGATCCACGTACTGTCTAGGACCTCTATCTGTCAGCATGGAGGCTGTTCTCTCTGCCTCCCTGTGGATCTACGTACTGTCCAGGACCTCTATCTGTCAGCATGGAGGCTGTTCTCCCTGTCTTCCTGCCTCCCTGTGGATCCACGTACTGTCCAGGACCTCTATCTGCCAGCATGGAGGCTGTTCTCTCTGCCTCCCTGTGGATCCACGTACTGTCTAGGACCTCTATCTGTCAGCATGGAGGCTGTTCTCTCTGCCTCCCTGTGGATCTACGTACCCTCCAGGACCTCTATCTGCTAGCATGGAGGCTGTTCTCTCTGCCTTCCTGCCTCCCTGTGGATCCACGTACTGTCCAGGACCTCTATCTGCCAGCATGGAGGCTGTTCTCTCTGCCTTCCTGCCTCCCTGTGGATCCACGTACTGTCCAGGACCTCTATCTGCCAGCATGGAGGCTGTTCTCTCTGTCTTCCTGTGGATCTACGTACTGTCCAGGACCTCTATCTGCCAGCATGGAGGCTGTTCTCTCTGTCTTCCTGCCTCCCTGTGGATCTGGGAGGGAGAGCCAGGATTTACCACACATTGTTCTGGTGCAGAGAGCCCCCCATGCTGTGCTGCTGCTGTCTCCTAGGTACAGCTACATTTAACATTCTATTTGAAGCTTCTCTTGTTTCCTGGTTAGGTGGAGAACTAGCTGATTGGTGTACAGGTATGCCAATTAGGGAGTTAAAGCCAATTTCTGACCGATGTGTCAAGATTTAAGAACACAAACTTTTTTTTTAGAGAATTAAAACAATAATTATAACCAACTGAATAACACAGACAGGGATGCAGAAAATACCAAGGAAAGACTATTATTTGGACCTGAACAGGGAGAAACCAACCTGTTATTGTTCTGTTTTTCCTCAGTGGAGGATTGCCTCACCTCCATAACAACACACGATGCCCACAGATGGTTTTTCAGTCGGAGGCTTGTTGGAGCTTGTGGCTTCATTGCAGTGTCTCTTAGATTGTGGTATGGTGTTTTTCCATTATATTGCGACAGTCAAACTTGCAATACCCTCACTCAAGCAAGATGAGAATGTTTTGGTATCGGCGCAAGCAGTCTAAGGCACTGCGTCTCAGTGCTAGGGGCATCACTACAGACCCCCGGTTCGATTCCAGGCTGTATCACAATTGGCCGAGCGTCGTCAGGGTTTGGCCTGGGTGAAGGCCGTCATTGTAAATAAGGATTTGCCTGGTTAAATAAATAAAATAAGCCCACTGATGAATCAAAATACTGTAGTTATTGGAAAACAAAACACCCTATTCCCTATGTAGTGCACTACTATTGACCCCAAATGGCACCCTATTCCCTATGTAGTGCACTACTATTGACCCCAAATGGCACCCTATTCCCTATATAGTGCTCTCCTATTGACTCCAAATGGCACCCTATTCCCTGTGTAGTGCACTACTATTGACCCCAAATGGCACCCTATTCCCTATATAGTGCTCTCCTATTGACCCCAAATGGCACCCTATTCCCTATGTAGTGCTCTCCTATTGACCCCAAATGGCACCCTATTCCCTACCTCAAACCGCTTACGCCTACCCTAACCCCTAACCTCTAACCTCTAGCCCCTTACCCCTAACCTCTAGCCCCTAACCTCTAACCCCTAACCTCTAGCCCCTTATCCCTAACCCCTTACTCCTACCCTGCCCTTACCCCTAACCTCTAGCCCCTTACCCCTTACCCCTTACCCCTACCCGGCCCTTACCCCTAACCTCTAGCCCCTTACCCCTAACCTCTAGCCCCTAACCTCTAGCCCCTAACCTCTAACCCCTTACCCCTAACCCCTTACCCCTGATCTGTAAGGTAGAAGCAATATGTTGTAAGCTCCATCACTTCCCTGCTAATATTTATCCAGGTTCTTCAGAGCTGTGAAGATGGGTTTAAGATTGGGTTAAGGGCAGAGGGGAATTTACAGGGAGTGAATTAGGACTGGGGTGTGCCTTCATCTGAAGGAGGACGAGGACCCTGTCAACTAAACCCATGAGGACAGTCCACAGCTGGGGACACTCTGTTACCATGAGGACCCTGTCAACTAAACCCACCAGGACCCTGTAAACTAAACCCACCGGGACCCTGTCAACTAAACCCACCAGGACCCTGTCAACTAAACCCAGGAGGACCCTGTAAACTAAACCCAGGAGGACCCTGTAAACTAAACCCAGGAGGACCCTGTAAACTAAACCCAGGAGGACCCTGTAAACTAAACCCACCAGGACCCTGTCAACTAAACCCACCAGGACCCTGTAAACTAAACCCACCAGGACCCTGTCAACTAAACCCACCGGGACCCTGTCAACTAAACCCACCAGGACCCTGTAAACTAAACCCACCAGGACCCTGTCAACTAAACCCACCGGGACCCTGTCAACTAAACCCACGAGGACCCTGTAAACTAAACCCACCAGGACCCTGTAAACTAAACCCACCAGGACCCTGTCAACTAAACCCACCAGGACCCTGTAAACTAAACCCAGGAGGACCCTGTAAACTAAACCCAGGAGGACCCTGTCAACTAAACCCACCAGGATCCTGTCAACTAAACCCAGGAGGACCCTGTCAACTAAACCCACCAGGACCCTGTAAACTAAACCCACAAGGACCCAGTCAACTAAACCCACCAGGACCCTGTCAACTAAACCCAGGAGGACCCTGTAAACTAAACCCACCAGGACCCTGTGAACTAAACCACCAGGACCCTGTAAACTAAACCCAGGAGGACCCTGTGAACTAAACCCACCAGGACCCTGTCAACTAAACCCAGGAGGACCCTGTCAACTAAACCCACCAGGACCCTGTAAACTAAACCCACAAGGACCCAGTCAACTAAACCCACCAGGACCCTGTCAACTAAACCCAGGAGGACCCTGTCAACTAAACCCACCAGGACTCTGTGAACTAAACCCACCAGGACCCTGTAAACTAAACCCACCAGGACCCTGTAAACTAAACCCACCAGGACCCTGTAAACTAAACCCAGGAGGACCCTGTCAACTAAACCCACCAGGACCCTGTAAACTAAACCCAGGAGGACCCTGTGAACTAAACCCACCAGGACCCTGTAAACTAAACCCAGGAGGACCCTGTAAACTAAACCCACCAGGACCCTGTGAACTAAACCCACCAGGACCCTGTAAACTAAACCCAGGAGGACCCTGTGAACTAAACCCACCAGGACCCTGTCAACTAAACCCAGGAGGACCCTGTCAACTAAACCCACCAGGACCCTGTAAACTAAACCCACAAGGACCCAGTCAACTAAACCCACCAGGACCCTGTCAACTAAACCCAGGAGGACCCTGTCAACTAAACCCACCAGGACCCTGTAAACTAAACCCACCAGGACCCTGTAAACTAAACCCACCAGGACTCTGTGAACTAAACCCACCAGGACCCTGTAAACTAAACCCACCAGGACCCTGTAAACTAAACCCACCAGGACCCTGTCAACTAAACCCACCAGGACCCTGTCAACTAAACCCAGGAGGACCCTGTAAACTAAACCCAGGAGGACCCTGGAAACTAAACCCAGGAGGACCCTGTCAACTAAACCCACCAGGACCCTGTAAACTAAACCCACCAGGACCCTGTAAACTAAACCCACCAGGACCCTGTCAACTAAACCCACCAGGACCCTGTCAACTAAACCCAGGAGGACAGTCCACAGCTGGAGACATTCTGTTACCTGCTGTCTTCTCACACACCCAATGTGATCTCCTTTAGATGAGACCACACCCATTGTCTTATAGGCCACACACACACACACACACACACACACACACACACACACACACACACACACACACACACACACACACACACACACACACACGCACACGCACACGGATGCACTCACACACACACACACACACACACACACACGAGAAGACACACACACACTGCTCAGGAAGTGAAACATCCCAGTACACGAAGTAACATGTATTACTCTGACGTGTGTTAGTTCACCTGACTGTTTGACTGTTTACTGTCAGATCCATTTAAGACTCTGCAAGGTCATTTGCCTGCGGAAACAGCTGTGGAGAGAGAGAGAGAGAGATATTTGTTTTGAAACTTCAGTATGTGTAATGTTTACTGTTAATTTTTATTGTTAATTTCACTTTTGTATATTATCTACATGTATATTATCTACACATGTTTCCCATGCCAATAAAGCCCCTTGAATTGAATTGAATTGAATTGACAGAGAGAGACACAGAGAGACACAGAGAGACACAGAGACAGAGAGACAGAGAGACAGAGAGACAGAGAGAGAGCGAGAGAGAGAGAAAGAGAGAGAGAGAGATAGAGAGAGAGATCTTGGAGGATGTCTCCTCAGTTGCAACAGGACTTATCAACCATCTGTTAAAAGTAACATGTTGATTCTGTTGATTCACTCTGTGGCAGCTAACAGCTAACAGCTAACAGCATGGGCAAACACATGGCAACCACATGAGATGGTTCACTGAGGAGAAGAATGAGATGAGACCATTCTGTCAGAATTATTCTGTAGACTCAGGATAGGTGAGAGTGAGAGGCGAAGACGAGAAGAGGAGCAGAAAGGAGAAGGGAGAGGAGATAGGAGACGATAGGAATGGAAGAGGAGGGTGGAGGAGAGCAGAGCAGAACAGCCGAGAGGAGAGGAGTTCCCCAGTCAAGCCAGCCAGAGGAAAGTTCTGGTTTGAATTAGAGAATAAGCAGCACTGAGAAGGAGGTAATGATGACACTTTATTAGAGCAGCTGCTCAGAACGGTATGATCCTGTTCAGTATGATGGGGTTCAGTATGATGGTGTTCAGTATGATGGGGTTCAGTATGATGCTGTTCAGTATGATGGGGTTCAGTGGGATGGGGTTCAGTGTGATGGGGTTCAGTATGATGGTGTTCAGTATGATGGGGTTCAGTATGATGGGGTTCAGTATGATGGTGTTCATTATGATGGGGTTCAGTATGATGGTGTTCATTATGATGGGGTTCAGTATGATGGTGTTCAGTATGGTGGGGTTCAGTATGATGGAGTTCAGTATGATGCTGTTCAGTATGATGGTGTTCAGTATGATGGGGTTCAGTATGATGGTCTTCAGTATGATGGTGTTCAGTATGGTGGTGTTCAGTATGATGGAGTTCAGTTTGATGGTGTTCAGTATGATGGAGTTCAGTATGATGGGGTTCAGTATGATGGTGTTCAGTATGATGGAGTTCAGTATGATGAGGTTCAGTATGATGGAGGTCAGTATGATGGGGTTCAGTGTGATGGTGTTCAGTGGGATGGGGTTCAGTGGGATAGGGTTCAGTGGATTGGGGTTCAGTATGATGCTGTTCAGTATGATGGGGTTCAGTATGATGGTGTTCAGTATGATGGGGTTCAGTATGAGGGGGTTCAGTATGATGGGGTTCAGTATGATGGTGTTCAGTGGGATGGGGTTCAGTGTGATGGGGTTCAGTGTGATGGGGTTCAGTGGGATGGGGTTCAGTGGGATGGGGTTCAGTGGGATGGGGTTCAGTGTGATGGGGTTCAGTATGATGGTGTTCAGTATGATGGGGTTCAGTATGATGGGGTTCAGTATGATGGTGTTCATTATGATGGGGTTCAGTATGATGGTGTTCATTATGATGGGGTTCAGTATGATGGTGTTCAGTATGGTGGGGTTCAGTATGATGGAGTTCAGTATGATGCTGTTCAGTATGATGGTGTTCAGTATGATGGGGTTCAGTATGATGGTCTTCAGTATGATGGTGTTCAGTATGGTGGTGTTCAGTATGATGGAGTTCAGTTTGATGGTGTTCAGTATGATGGAGTTCAGTATGATGGGGTTCAGTATGATGGTGTTCAGTATGATGGAGTTCAGTATGATGAGGTTCAGTATGATGGAGGTCAGTATGATGGGGTTCAGTGTGATGGTGTTCAGTGGGATGGGGTTCAGTGGGATAGGGTTCAGTGGATTGGGGTTCAGTATGATGCTGTTCAGTATGATGGGGTTCAGTATGATGGTGTTCAGTATGATGGGGTTCAGTATGAGGGGGTTCAGTATGATGGGGTTCAGTATGATGGTGTTCAGTGGGATGGGGTTCAGTGTGATGGGGTTCAGTGTGATGGGGTTCAGTGGGATGGGGTTCAGTGGGATGGGGTTCAGTATGATGGGTTTCAGTATGATGGTGTTCAGTGTGATGGGGTTCAGTGGGATGAGGTTTAGTATGATGGGTTTCAGTATGATGGTGTTCAGTGTGATGGGGTTCAGTGTGATGGTGTTCAGTATGATGGGGTTCAGTATGATGGTGTTCAGTGTGGTGGGGTTCAGTGGGATGGGGTTCAGTATGATGGTGTTCAGTGTGATGGGTTCAGTGGGATGAGGTTCAGTATGATGGGGTTCAGTGGGATGGGGTTCAGTGTGATGGGGTTCAGTGTGATGGGGTTCAGTATGATTGGATTCAGTGTGATGGGGTTCAGTATGATGGGGTTCAGTGGGATGGGGTTCAGTGTGATGTGGTTCAGTGTGATGGGGTTCAGTGTGATGGGGTTCAGTGGGATGGGGTTCAGTGGGATGGGGTTCAGGATGATGGGGTTCAGTATGATGGGGTTCAGTATGATGGGGTTCAGTGTGATGGGGTTCAGTGTGATGGAGTTCAGTGTGATGGGGTTCAGTGGGATGGGGTTCAGTATGATGGGGTTCAGTATGATGGGGTTCAGTATGATGGGGTTCAGTATGATGGGGTTCAGTATGATGGGGTTCAGTGTGATGGGGTTCATTATGATGGGGTTCAGTATGATGGGGTTCAGTATGATGGGGTTCAGTATGATGGGGTTCAGTATGATGGGGTTCAGTATGATGGGGTTCAGTATGATGGGGTTCAGTATGATGGGGTTCAGTATGATGGGGTTCAGTATGATGGGGTTCAGTGTGATGGGGTTCATTATGATGGGGTTCAGTATGATGGGGTTCAGTATGATGGGGTTCAGTATGATGGGGTTCAGTATGATGGGGTTCAGTATGATGGGGTTCAGTATGATGGGGTTCAGTATGATGGGGTTCAGTATGATGGGGTTCAGTATGATGGGTTTCAGTATTTAGTTTACGTTTACGTTTACGTTTTAGTTACAGCTGTGCTTCATATTTTAATACTTAGTTTTACAGTAATATAAATGACATATCGGACAGCAACCTCAGCAACCAGCAAGCTTGTTGGAAATGGAATCATGCGCACGGTGAAAATAGTTGTTTAAGACTATTTTTTTTTTAACCTTTATTTAACTAGGCAAGTCAGTTAAGAACAAATTCTTATTTTCAATGACGGCCTAGAAACAGTGCCTTGTTCAGGGGCAGAACGACAGATTTGTACCTTGTCAGCTCGGGGATTTGAACTTGCAACCTTCTGGTTACTAGTCCAACGCTCTAACCAACCGCTACCCTGCCACCCCGACTACCATGTGTTTACGTAAGCCTACATGATTCTCTGGCCAAAGGGGGGTTGGGGGGTCATAGTTCACAATGTTTATGGATATCATATATACAATATACAGTAGATTGGGTTAGATAAAGTGTGTTTTCAGGCCAGGGAACATGTTAGCCCTATTAGGCTGTTGTCCTCGCCATGCTGTGAGATTGAAAGCAGGGTGTGTCCCAGAAACAGATTATTTTAGTGATTACGCTGTTGCTTCTGGCCTCGTTTAGTAGGAAGGAAAGTCAACACTGCAGGCACTGGCTCCGAGCTGCCTGAGTCCACAGCTACTGTACATTAATGGAATAAAGAACTAATATTGGCTTATCCTGATGAAACAATCCGCTTGTCCATTAAATATGGAGGTTGATGTTTTATCTTAAATAGGCCCATGTCGTTAGCCTCGTGAGAGCATGGGAAACAGTTATGGTAGTTGCTGTCTCAGTAAGAACAAGCGTTTTCAAGGATGTTTGTGTTTTTGTTCCAAGGTCGAGATGCTCTTGTGTTTCGACACGGGAGTCCAGTGGAATGTCACTGTGTGATTTACAGTATTGTAAGAATGGTCTCTTTCTGCTTCCACTGGCCCATTACACACAGACCCGGCTGTGCCATAACACACAGACCCAGCTGGCCCATAACACACAGACCCAGCTGGCCCATAACACACAGACCCAGCTGGCCCAAAACACACAGACCCAGCTGGCCCAAAACACACAGACCCAGCTGGCCCAAAACACACAGACCCAGCTGGCCCATAACACACAGACCCAGCTGGCCCAAAACACACAGACCCAGCTGGCCCAAAACACACAGACCCAGCTGGCCCATAACACACAGACCCAGCTGGCCCAAAACACACAGACCCAGCTGGCCCAAAACACACAGACCCAGCTGGCCCATAACACACAGACCCAGCTGGCCCATAACACACAGACCCAGCTGGCCCATAACACACAGACCCAGCTGGCCCATAACACACAGACCCAGCTGGCCCATAACACACAGACCCAGCTGGCCCATAACACACAGACCCAGCTGGCCCATAACACACAGACCCAGCTGGCCCAAAACACACAGACCCAGCTGGCCCATAACACACAGACCCAGCTGGCCCATAGCACACAGACCCAGCTGGCCCATAACACACAGACCCAGCTGGGCCAGGAGGCAAAACCAAGGTTACTGTCTGGTATATGACTTATGTCACAATCTGATCTGAACCAAGGTTACTGTCTGGTATATGACTTATGTCACGATCTGAACCAAGGTTACTGTCTGGTATATGACTTATGTCACGATCTGATCTGATCCAAGGTTACTGTCTGGTATACAGTAGTAGTTATATCGTGATCTGATCCACCTATGTGGTCCTATAATGTCACATAGATTTTTATGACACCTTGTGTAGCCTACAACGATTTTGAGATGTGGCTTTTCTTACTTCACCTTGGAGATGAGGTAAGTCATGTCAGAAACTAGCAGATTCCTTACTTCCCAGGGGGTTGCAACGGAAATTATTTTCCCATTCTGAACAGATTGTTTTTCATTCAATTCCACTGTTACGACCAATAAAACAATGTTCTGAACTGGTGAAACTGACAGTTAGACTGGTTCGATTCCCCCCCCAAAAAATGTACCGGTTTTTATCGATGCTTTCTGTTCTAAATTAAACCTCTGAAATCATTTTTAATTTATTTTTACATTTAGCTTGACATTAAATTAAACTTCCCAAATCATGCGCTGTGGATAGAGCAGCTTGCTATGGAGCAGAAAAAACCTGTAGTTCTGTGAGTTGTTTACATGTGATGGGAAAGACAAGTGTAAGAGACGTGTGGGGAGACAGCGAGAGAGGGTGGAGGAGGAGGCTTGGAACGCGCTCGGCATCTTGTTATGACATCACTATCTGAAAAAGGCACAAAAAATTATACCTACGGAGGAGCGGCTTCTAATGGAGGAACTTTGAATTTCTGAACTTCAGAATTGGCTTAACGTTGGACCAGAGCTAGCTAGCTAACAAGCTAACAAGCTAACAAGCTAACAAGCTTGTGTGGGCAGAGCGGCACCAGAATTAAAAACACCTCTTACGTTTTTTTTGTTAATAAATCCAATGTGAAATGTGATAACGATAGTATCTCTAACTAGCATTGAAAAAGTGAATCCATTCTTTAATTCAAAATCTCTCCCCCTCCATCTTCTGAATCACACTTGTTGTAACGTCAGTAGTCTACAGCTATGTTATGGAGGGGGAGGGGCTTGTAACGTCAGTAGTCTACAGCTATGTTATGGAGGGGGAGGGGCTTGTAACATCAGTAGTCTACAGCTATGTTATGGAGGGGGAGGGGCTTGTAACGTCAGTAGTCTACAGCTATGTTATGGAGGGGGAGGGGCTTGTAACGTCAGTAGTCTACAGCTATGTTATGGAGGGGGAGGGGCTTGTAACGTCAGTAGTCTACAGCTATGCTTTGGAGGGGGAGGGGCTTGTAACGTCAGTAGTCTACAGCTTTGCTTTGGAAGGGGAGGGGCTTGTAACGTCAGTAGTCTACAGCTATGTTATGGAGGGGGAGGGGCTTGTAACGTCAGTAGTCTACAGTTATGTTATGGAGGGGGAGGGGCTTGTAACGTCATTAGTCTACAGCTATGTTATGGAGGGGGAGGGGCTTGTAACGTCAGTAGTTTACAGCTATGTTATGGAGGGGGAAGGGCTTGTAACGTCAGTAGTCTACAGCTACGTTATGGAGGGGGAGGGGCTTGTAACGTCAGTAGTCTACAGCTATGCTTTGGAGGGGGAGGGGCTTGTAACGTCAGTAGTCTACAGCTATGCTTTGGAAGGGGAGGGGCTTGTAACGTCCGTTTCTGAGGGGGAGGGGCAGGTAGGCTACACACACATACACTGGCAAAGATGTTCAGCTGTCAGACAGACACTGGAAGAAGTTTCTGATTGACAGAGAGAGGGCTTTGCATACCTACTTTGTTGCCTTTTTTTGTGGGACAAGAACAAAAATACCCCGGAACGTAGAAGAACTGTATTAACCGAATTCCCATGCTTTTCAAAATAACGGTTCTGTTCCCAGAACAGTGTAGATCACTTTCATTCCCGGTTCTGATTCTGTTCCTTAAATTGGTTTGTTATTTTCCGGTTTTCGGTTCTTTTCCCTGAACCGGTTCCATCCCACGTTACCTATCAACAGCTGCAAATTCATATAAAACGACACGTTTTGAAGTTCATTTTCCTTGCTTTGTAGAACAATATTATCATGAATCTAGCAAATACGTTTTGTGGGTCAGAGTGCAGTATTCATTTAGTTTCATAGCACAAATGTATGTTAGACTGGCTTTAGATGGAGCAGGCCTGTCCTGGCAAGTGCAGGGATTGGTGAATCTGTTAGGAGCGAACCGCTAGCGCGACAGCTGAAATGGCTTTAGCCACGGATGGAGCAGGCCTGTCCTGGCAAGTGCAGGGATTGGTGAATCTGTTAGGAGCGAACCGCTAGCGCGACAGCTGAAATGGCTTTAGCCACGGATGGAGCAGGCCTGTCCTGGCAAGTGCAGGGATTTGTGAATCTGTTAGGAGCGAACCGCTAGCGCGACAGCTGAAATGGCTTTAGCCACGGATGGAGCAGGCCTGTCCTGGCAAGTGCAGGGATTGGTGAATCTGTTAGGAGCGAACCGCTAGCGCGACAGCTGAAATGGCTTTAGCCACGGATGGAGCAGGCCTGTCCTGGCAAGTGCAGGGATTGGTGAATCTGTTAGGAGCGAACCGCTAGCGCGACAGCTGAAATGGCTTTAGCCACGGATGGAGCAGGCCTGTCCTGGCAAGTGCAGGGATTGGTGAATCTGTTAGGAGCGAACCGCTAGCGCGACAGCTGAAATGGCTTTAGCCACGGATGGAGCAGGCCTGTCCTGGCAAGTGCAGGGATTGGTGAATCTGTTAGGAGCGAACCGCTAGCGCGACAGCTGAAATGGCTTTAGCCACGGATGGAGCAGGCCTGTCCTGGCAAGTGCAGGGATTGGTGAATCTGTTAGGAGCGAACCGCTAGCGCGACAGCTGAAATGGCTTTAGCCACGGATGGAGCAGGCCTGTCCTGGCAAGTGCAGGGATTGGTGAATCTGTTAGGAGCGAACCGCTAGCGCGACAGCTGAAATGGCTTTAGCCACGGATGGAGCAGGCCTGTCCTGGCAAGTGCAGGGATTGGTGAATCTGTTAGGAGCGAACCGCTAGCGCGACAGCTGAAATTGTAAAAATAAATTAAAAAATGATTCCAGCTTTAACTGGATCGTCCAGATTAGCTGTTAGCTTTCGTTTTGTTCTCATCTAATACTAACAATTACAGTATTCTATCATCCTGACAATATGGTACTACAGAGAAGAGAGGAGGAGGAGAGGAGAGGAGAGGAGAGAGGAGTAGAGGAGAGAGGAGAGAAGAGAGGAGTGGAGGGGAGAGGAGAGGAAGAGAGGAGAGGAGGGGAGGGGAGAGGAGAGGAGAGGAGAGGAGAGGAGAGGAGAGGAGAGGAGGAGAGGAGGAGGAGAGAGGAGAGGAGAGGAGAGGAGCGGAGGAGAGAGGAGAGGAGAGGAGAGGAGTGGAGAGGAGAGGAGAGGAGAGGAGTGGAGTGGAGTGGAGAGGAGAGGAGAGGAGGGGAGGAGAGGAGAGGAGAGGAGAGGAGTGGAGAGGAGAAGAGAAGAGAAGAGAAGAGAAGAGAAGAGAAGAGAAGAGAAGAGAAGAGAAGAGAAGAGGAGAGATGTTTAGGAGGAGAGAGGAGAAGAGGAGAGAAGAGGAGAGGAGTGGAGAGGTTTAGCAGAGAAGAGGAGAAGAGAGGAGAGGAGGAGAGAGGAAAGGAGAAGAGAAGAGGAGGAGTGGAGAGGAAGAGGAGAGGAGAGGAGTGGAGAGGAGGAGGAGTGGAGAGGAGAGGAGTGGAGAGGAGAGGTTTAGGAGAGGGGAAGTGGATGACTGGATCTTTTAGGCAGACAGGGATAATAAAGCCTTGGTTGTATCACTACAGAAGCTGGAGACAGGGAGAGATGGAGGAGGCGCTACTGATGAATTATTTATGTCTGGCCAAAGCACCCAATTTCCGTTTCATTCTTTCACAGGGAGTCTGGGACTACTAACCAGAGAGCTCTGTGATATCCCCCCGGTTTGTCTAATGATTTAAGTGTTTGTAATGAGGTTTGGAAGATGTATCTGTGTAAATTTTTTTTTTTAAGGAATAATAAATATTGTTATATTTTTCAGCTGTTATTAATCATGGGATAAGTTGTGCCTTGAAACCCCATGTTGTAGACCTACAGTGAGTACTGACGACGTCATCAAAGAGAGAAATAATAGTTATGTCGTTTGTGTACTTCTCACTGTTGCTCAGCCTCATTAATTACACGTGATGGAATGAACCCGTGATGGAACTCGAAACATTCTTTTGGATTCGACGCTGAGATTTGTTCAATTCACAACACTCTGTAGCATTTTTCTACGTTAGAAAGAGCACGGTCAGTTTTAATAACCTCCTCCTGTCCTCAATGGATCCTTTGTAGTCTTTACTACACGTAGTGTTGAATAGTGATGGCTGTAGTGTTGAATAGTGATGGCTGTAGTGTTGAATAGTGATGGCTGTAGTGTTGAATAGTGATGGCTGTAGTGTTGAATAGTGATGGCTGTAGGGTTGAATAGTGATGGCTGTAGTGTTGAATAGTGATGGCTGTAGTGTTGAATAGTGATGGCTGTAGTGTTGAATAGTGATGGCTGTAGGGTTGAATAGTGATGTCTGTAGTGTTGAATAGTGATGGCTGTAGTGTTGAATAGTGATGGCTGTAGTGTTGAATAGTGATGGCTGTAGTGTTGAATAGTGATGGTTGTAGTCCTTAGTAGTGTTGAATAGTGATGGCTGTAGTGTTGTATAGTGATGGCTGTAGTCCTTAGTATTGTTGAATAGTGATGGCAGTAGTGTTGAATAGTGATGGCTGTAGTCCTTAGTAGTGTTGAATAGTGATGGCTGTAGTCCTTAGTAGTGTTGAATAGTGATGGCTGTAGTGTTGAATAGTGATGGCTATAGTCCTTAGTAGTGTTGAATAGTGATGGCTGTAGTGTTGAATAGTGATGGCTGTAGTGTTGAATAGTGATAGCTGTAGTGTTGAATAGTGATGGCTGTAGTGTTGAATAGTGATGGCTGTAGTGTTGAATAGTGATGGCTGTAGTGTTGAATAGTGACGGCTGTAGTCCTTAGTAGTGTTGAATAGTGATGGCTGTAGTGTTGAATAGTGATGGCTGTAGTACTTAGTAGTGTTGAATAATGAAGGCTGTAGTGTTGAATAGTGATGGCTGTAGTCCTTAGTAGTGTTAAATAGTGATGGCTATAGTGTTGAATAGTGATGGCGTTATTCCTTAGTAGTGTTGAATAGTGATGGCTATAGTGTTGAATAGTGATGGCTGTAGTTTTCGGCTTCTTTGTATTCTTCAGTGTTGAATGTGATGGCTGCAGTGTTGAATGTGATGGCTGTAGTGTTGAATGTGATGGCTGCAGTGTTGAATGTGATGGCTGTAGTGTTGAATGTTGTGGCTGTAGTGTTGAATGTGATGGCTGTAGTGTTGAATGTGATGGCTGTAGTGTTGAATGTGATGGCTGTAGTGTTGAATGTGATGGCTGTAGTGTTGAATGTGATGGCTGTAGTGTTGAATGTGATGGCTGTAGTGTTGAATGTGATGGCTGTGTAAATGAAGGCAGTCAGATCAGATGCTGCAGTGGTCTGAGGCTGCGACTATGGCCAGGAGAGGAAGGGAGAGGAGAGGAGAGGAGAGGAGGGGAAGGGAGAGGAAAGGAGAGGAAAGGGAAGGAGAGGAGAGGAAAGGAAAGGAGAGGAGAGGAGAGGAGAGGAGAGGAGAGGAGAGGAGAGGAGAGGAGAGGAGAGGAGAGGAGAGGGGAGGGGATAGGAGGGAAAGGAGAACATGCCCTGCATCCTGACGAAGCTCGAGGCTGCTGCCAGGAGAGGACAGCCAGGAGAGGGGAGGAGAAGTGAACCAGGAGAACATGCCCTGCATCTTGATGATACTGGAGGCTGCAGCTGTGGTTAGGAAAGGGGAGCCAGGAGAGGAGTGGAGTGGAGGGGTGAGAAGGCGAGAGGAGGGGAGAGAAGGGGAGGAGGAGAGAGGAGGAGAGAGGAGGGGAGAGGAGAAGATCATGCTTGTGCTGTTGTTAGCATGTTGCTAACCTTGGTTCCTCTCAGCAGTTGGCCATGTGTTAGCATGTTGCTAACACTGGTTCCTCTCAGCAGTTGGCCATGTGTTAGCATGTTGCTACCGCTGGTTCTTCTCAGCAGTTGGCCATGTGTTAGCATGTTGCTAACACTAGTTCCTCTCAGTAGTTGGCCGTGTGTTAGCATGTTGCTAACCTTGGTTCCTCTCAGCTGTTGGCCGTGTGTTAGAAGTCGACCACAGTGCGAATGGTAACTGAGACGGTTATTGACAGACACATGGCTCGAAGGACAGCACGGACCCCTCTTGTGTGCCTCTGTCTGCCCGGACAGAGACCGTTCACTTCTTTGAGTGACGGGACTTGTTTACAGGGATTTGAATCTGTTGTGCCCATGATGAATGTTACGACCAGTAGAAGTACTATTACTTCTTGGTTGGCATAGTGAGTGTTGATTCGTTTGCCACAGGGTTGATTATGTAGGTTAGCTGTTTTTTGTGCTTAAACGTCTGTTGTATCATAGTACTGTGTGTCCCTCTCTATTGTTGTGAGGCAGCTAGGGAAGGTCCAGGAAGGCAAGCGATGATCTAACCTCTGAGTGGGAGTGGAGGAGGAGTGGGAGTGAAGGAAGAGTGGGAGTGGAGGAGGAGTGGGAGTGGAGGAGGAGTGGGGTGGAGGAGGAGTGGGGTGGAGGAGGAGTGGGAGTGGAGGAGGAGTGGGAGTGGAGGAGGAGTGGTGTGGAGTGGGAGTGGAGGAGGAGTGGTGTGGAGGAGGAGTGGAGGAGGAGTGGGAGTGGAGGAGTGGGAGTGGAGGAGGAGTGGAGGAGGAGTGGGAGTGGAGGAGGAGTGGGAGTGGGAGTGGAGAGGAGTGGAGGAGGAGTGGTAGTGGAGGAGGAGTGGGAGTGGAGGAGGAGTGGGAGTGGAGGAGTGGGAGTGGAGGAGTGGGAGTGGAGGATGAGTGGGAGTGGAGGAGGAGTGGGAGTGGAGGAGGAGTGGAGGAGGAGTGGGAGTGGAGGAGGAGTGGAGGAGGAGTGGGGGAGGAGTGGGAGTGGAGGAGTGGGAGTGGAGGAGTGGGAGTGGAGAAGGAGTGGGAGTGGAGGAGGAGTGGGAGTGGAGGAGGAGGAGGAATGGGAGTGGAGGAAGGTGCCGTCCCTGGAAAAATCAATCATATGTATTTATAAAGCCCTTCTTACATCAGCTGATGTCTCAAAGTCCTCTACAGAAACCCAGCCTAAAACCCCAAACAGCAAGCAATGCAGGTGTAGAAGCACGGTGGCTAGGAAAAACTCCCTAGAAAGGCCAGAACTCTAGGAAGAAACCTAGAGAGGAACCAGGTTCTGAGGGGTGGCCAGTCCTCTTCTGGCTGTGCCGGGTGGAGATTATAACAGAACATGGCCAAGATGTTCAAATGTTCATAAAGGACCAGCATGGTCAAATAATAATAATCACAGTAGTTGTCGAGTCAGCACCTCAGGAGTAAATGTCAGACGCGCGCTCGTGCCCGGTCTAGTCAGCGTGTAACGCTCTCTGTGATCTGAGGGGGTGGGGAGGGGGGGTCTAGGAGAGAGAGATCTCTCTTTTACCCTGGTCAACTAGGAGGGGTGGGAGTGGGGGAGTACAGTACTGTGTGTGTGTGTGTGTGTGTGTGTGCGTTCACATGTATGTGTGTGTAAGTGTGTGCACGTTAAAATGCGTGTGTCTGTGTGTGTGTTTGTTTGTGTGTGTGTGCATGTTCACATGCATGTGTGTGTAAGTGTGTGCACGTTAGTATATGTGTGTCTGTGTGCGTGTGTATGTGTGTGCGTGCGGTCTCTTCACTCTCTATCTTTATCTGAGCATCTGTAACTGAACAGGAAGACAAATATACACCGGAGACAGACCGGATAGTCAGGATATTTACAACTCTGGGAAACTGGCCTCCTCTGTGTTTCCATTATCTATCACAATGAACAGTTTGTCATCCTACCAAAGATTATACAGTAAAGGGTTAGAACATGAAAACACATGTGTCCTAGACTAAGGAGTCAGTTATAGTCCTAGACTAAGGAGTCAGTTATAGTCCTAGACTAAGGAGTCAGTTATAGATCTAGACTAAGGAGTCAGTTATAGTCCTAGACTAAGGAGTCAGTTATAATCCTAGACTAAGGAGTCAGTTATAGTCCTAGACTAAGGAGTCAGTTATAGTCCTAGACTAAGGAGTCAGTTATAGTCCTAGACTAAGGAGTCAGTTATAGTCCTAGACTAAGGAGTCAGTTATAGATCTAGACTAAGGAGTCAGTTATAGTCCAAGAGGAGAGGGAGGGACATAGAGAGGAATGGGAGGGACATAGAGAGGAATTGGAGGGACATAGAGAGGAATGGGAGGGACATAGAGAAGAGAGGGAGAGAGAGGAGGGTGAGGGACAGAAAGAGGAATGGGAGTAACAGAGAGAAGAGAGGGAGAGAGAGGAGAGGGAGGGAGAGAGAGGAGAGTGAGGGACGGACAGAAAGAGGAATGGGAGGAACAGAGAGAAGAGAGGGAGAGAGAGGAGAGGGAGAGACAGAAAGAGGAATGGGAGGGACAGAGAGAGGAGAGGGAGGGAGAGAGAGAAGAGTGAGGGACAGAGAGAGGGGAGGGAGAGGAGAGGTAGGGAGAGAGAGACGAGTGAGGGACAGAGAGAGGAGAGGGAGGGAGAGGAGAGGTAGGGAGAGAGAGAAGAGTGAGGGACAGAGAGAGGGGAGGGAGAGGAGAGGTAGGGAGAGAGAGAAGAGTGAGGGACAGAGAGAGGAGAGGTAGGGAGAGAGAGAAGAGTGAGGGACAGAGAGAGGAGAGGGAGGGAGAGGAGAGGGATGGAGAGAGAGAAGAGTGAGGGACAGAGAGAGGAGAGGGAGGGAGAGGAGAGGTAGGGAGAGAGAGAAGAGTGAGGGACAGAGAGAGGAGAGGGAGGGACAGAAAGGAATAGGAGGGACAGAGAGAGGAGAGGGAGAGAGATGAGAGGGAGGGACAGAAAGAGGAATGGGAGGGACAGAGAGAGGAGAGGGAGAGAGAGGAGAGGGAGGGAGAGAGAGAAGGGGGAGGGATAGTAAGGGGAATAGGAGGGACAGAGAGAGGAGAGGGAGAGAGAGGAGAGGGAGGGACAGAGACTTGGTCTCCTGACTGAGCCTGTCTTCAGCCTGTCTGTCTGTCTGTCTGTCTAACTTGGTGATTCACAAACAAAGCTTGAAGGCCAATGATTAAGGCCAAAATGTCAAGCTTTTAATAGATTCTTAAATAAAATAATATGTTTTTAATGGTGAGAAAGTGTTTCTAATGAAGTACCTCGAGTTACGTTAGTTGAGCGCTCTCCATTTCTTTCCGTCAGTCACAAACAAACACATACATACGAGGCTTTGTGCTGTCGTGTCAACTCGTATGGCCGTTGTCATGACGTTGCTAATACGGCACTAACAGATCTGGGACCAGGGCTAACTGCTCTATTCCTGTTGTGTAGCCTGCTATCACACCAAGCAGCTGTGGCCCGGCAGGGGGGCTAGTTAGCCGCTTAGCCTAGCTAGCCAGCCAGGGAAAGAGAGGATGTCTTCAGGCCTTCAGCAGACTCATGAGAACAGACTAGTTGGAGTCAGCTTCCTTCCTGTTTTAGCCACGGTGACACACAATGGCTGAATAGTTTCTCACTGCAGGGCTAATAAACAGTAGAGTACTGTGCTACTGTTGTCCTGAGAAACAGCAAGCAGAGCTCTCCTGTGGTTCATCTAATGGTTTCTGTTATTCACAGTGGCCTGTTACTGCTATCACTATTGAACGTGATGACACCTTTTTCCTATGTAGGCCTATGGAGTTTTCTTTTTCAGTCGGCTTGACCTCCTCCATTTTTACATCCTGTTACTGTTTAGTTACCGTGACGGCTGTCATGTTCCACGAGAGTCAAAAACAAAGGAGGAAATAGAGGGTTGTTTTGATAGTTTCCACACCCTCTATTTCCCTCTTCCTGTCAGGTTTGAGCAGTAGCACCATGCTCTAGGCCTCACAAAGCGTAGCATTATCCCACAGCATTATCCCACGGCATTATCCCACTGCATTATCCCACAGCAGTATCCCACAGCATGACATCCACTATATAACTGGTTATTGTTTAAATACAGAAAGGGGGTTGAGAAGGATGGAGTACACTGTGAATGGAGGGAGAGAGATTTGGAGACAGGAGAGAAACAGGGGGAGAGAGTTTGGGAGACATGGGGAGAGAGATTGGGAGACAGGAGGGAAACAGGGAGAGAGAGATTGGGAGACAGGAGAGAAACAGGGAGAGAGATTGGGAGACAGGAGGGAAACAGGGAGAGAGAGATTGGGAGACTGTAGTGAGAGATTGTGAGACAGGAGAGAAACAGGGGGAGAGAGATTGGGAGACAGGAGAGAAACAGGGAGAGAGAGATTGGGAGACAGGAGAGAGAGATTGGGAGACAGGAGAGAAACAGGGAGAGAGAGATTGGGAGACAGGGGGAGAGAGATTGGGAGACTGTAGTGAGAGATTGGGAGACAGGAGAGAAACAGGGGGAGAGAGATTGGGAGACAGGAGAGAGAGATTGGGAGACAGGAGAGAAACAGAGAGAGAGAGATTTGGAGACAGGAGAGAAACAGGGAGAGAAAGATTGGGAGACAGGAGAGAGAGATTGGGAGACAGGAGGGAAACAGGGGGAGAGAGATTGGGAGACAGGAGAGAAACAGGGAGAGAGAGATTGGGAGACAGGGGGAGAGAGATTGGGAGACAGGAGGGAAACAGGGGGAGAGAGAGATTGGGCGACACGAGAGAAACAGGGGCAGGGGAAGTTTGTTCTCTTCCTTTACAACTTAAAGCTAAGACAAAAAACATATCTTTGTGTGTGTGTGTGTGTGTGTGTGTGTGTGTGTGTGTGTGTGTGTGTGTGTGTGTGTGTGTGTGAGAAAGTCAAGCTACATGACCATGGCCGTGCCACCACAACCAGCGTCAGTGAAGATGAAACATAGCAGAGAAGAGAGGAAACCACGTGTGCTGTTGGTGCCTCAACACTCTCCCAGATTCCCACACGATGAGGTGGACCATTAAAGTATATTTTCATTTGCATGTGATGCGCCCAATTGGGCAGAGCTCCGATTTTGTTGCTGTGGTGCCTGGGATTTCTACGATTCCTCCTCTCAGGTCCAATGGCGGTTGGTTGCCAAGGAATGACATGGGTGTAACCATGGAGATTCATATTTATATTCTGTCTACGCTTTAATTCTGGGTCTAACTATGTGTTGTTTCATTTGGTCTTTCTGATGAATTGATTTGTTTTTTTTTGCGTGGGTTTTGACTCTCTGTGACTCACAAACCTGGATTCAGTCTTATGTAGCACAATTTGAAATTTTATTAATTTTTTTACATTGGATAAAAGTCTCATAGAGACTCATAGCTAGAAAATGGTAGATCAGACAATCCATTGTTGAGGAACAACGGGAAAGTAATTCTGCTTTGAACGCTGATAAACTTGTAAACTCACTTTTTGAGAAAAGTAACTTTGTCTGTTTTGGTATCTACTGTAGTGGAGAGCTCTTCTTTGTCTGTTTTGGTATCTACTGTAGTGGAGAGCTCTTCTTTGTCTGTTTTGGTATCTACGGTAGTGGAGAGCTCTTCTTTGTCTGTTTTGGTATCTACTGTAGTGGAGAGCTCTTCTTTGTCTGTTTTGGTATCTACTGTAGTGGAGAGCTCTTCTTTGTCTGTTTTGGTATCTACTGTAGTGGAGAGCTCTTCTTTGTCTGTTTTGGTATCTACTGTAGTGGAGAGCTCTTCTTTGTCTGTTTTGGTATCTACTGTAGTGGAGAGCTCTTCTTTGTCTGTTTTGGTATCTACTGTAGTGGAGAGCTCTTCTTTGTCTGTTTTGGTATGTACTGTAGTGGAGAGCTCTTCTTTGTCTGTTTTGGTATCTACTGTAGTGGAGAGCTCTTCTTTGTCTGTTTTGGTATCTACTGTAGTGGAGAGCTCTTCTTTGTCTGTTTTGGTATCTACTGTAGTGGAGAGCTCTTCTTTGTCTGTTTTGGTATCTACTGTAGTGGAGAGCTCTTCTTTGTCTGTTTTGGTATCTACTGTAGTGGAGAGCTCTTCTTTGTCTGTTTTGGTATCTACGGTAGTGGAGAGCTCTTCTTTGTCTGTTTTGGTATCTACTGTAGTGGAGAGCTCTTCTTTGTCTGTTTTGGTATCTACGGTAGTGGAGAGCTCTTCTTTGTCTGTTTTGGTATCTACTGTAGTGGAGAGCTCTTCTTTGTCTGTTTTGGTATCTACGGTAGTGGAGAGCTCTTCTTTGTCTGTTTTGGTATCTACTGTAGTGGAGAGCTCTTCTTTGTCTGTTTTGGTATCTACTGTAGTGGAGAGCTCTTCTTTGTCTGTTTTGGTATCTACTGTAGTGGAGAGCTCTTCTTTGTCTGTTTTGGTATCTACTGTAGTGGAGAGCTCTTCTTTGTCTGTTTTGGTATCTACTGTAGTGGAGAGCTCTTCTTTGTCTGTTTTGGTATCTACTGTAGTGGAGAGCTCTTCTTTGTCTGTTTTGGTATGTACTGTAGTGGAGAGCTCTTCTTTGTCTGTTTTGGTATCTACTGTAGTGGAGAGCTCTTCTTTGTCTGTTTTGGTATCTACTGTAGTGGAGAGCTCTTCTTTGTCTGTTTTGGTATCTACTGTAGTGGAGAGCTCTTCTTTGTCTGTTTTGGTATCTACTGTAGTGGAGAGCTCTTCTTTGTCTGTTTTGGTATCTACTGTAGTGGAGAGCTCTTCTTTGTCTGTTTTGGTATCTACGGTAGTGGAGAGCTCTTCTTTGTCTGTTTTGGTATCTACTGTAGTGGAGAGCTCTTCTTTGTCTGTTTTGGTATCTACGGTAGTGGAGAGCTCTTCTTTGTCTGTTTTGGTATCTACTGTAGTGGAGAGCTCTTCTTTGTCTGTTTTGGTATCTACGGTAGTGGAGAGCTCTTCTTTGTCTGTTTTGGTATCTACTGTAGTGGAGAGCTCTTCTTTGTCTGTTTTGGTATGTACTGTAGTGGAGAGCTCTTCTTTGTCTGTTTTGGTATCTACTGTAGTGGAGAGCTCTTCTTTGTCTGTTTTGGTATCTACTGTAGTGGAGAGCTCTTCTTTGTCTGTTTTGGTATCTACTGTAGTGGAGAGCTCTTCTTTGTCTGTTTTGGTATCTACTGTAGTGGAGAGCTCTTCTTTGTCTGTTTTGGTATCTACTGTAGTGGAGAGCTCTTCTTTGTCTGTTTTGGTATCTATTGTAGTGGAGAGATCTTCTTTGTCTGTTTTGGTATCTACGGTAGTGGAGAGCTCTTCTTTGTCTGTTTTGGTATCTACTGTAGTGGAGAGCTCTTCTTTGTCTGTTTTGGTATGTACTGTAGTGGAGAGCTCTTCTTTGTCTGTTTTGGTATCTACTGTAGTGGAGAGCTCTTCTTTGTCTGTTTTGGTATGTACTGTAGTGGAGAGCTCTTCTTTGTCTGTTTTGGTATCTACTGTAGTGGAGAGCTCTTCTTTGTCTGTTTTGGTATCTACTGTAGTGGAGAGCTCTTCTTTGTCTGTTTTGGTATCTACTGTAGTGGAGAGCTCTTCTTTGTCTTTTTGGTATCTACTGTAGTGGAGAGCTCTTCTTTGTCTGTTTTGGTATCTACTGTAGTGGAGAGCTCTTCTTTGTCGGTTTTGGTATCTACTGTAGTGGAGAGCTCTTCTTTGTCTGTTTTGGTATCTACTGTAGTGGAGAGCTCTTCTTTGTCTGTTTTGGTATCTACTGTAGTGGAGAGCTCTTCTTTGTCTGTTTTGGTATCTACTGTAGTGGAGAGCTCTTCTTTGTCTGTTTTGGTATCTACTGTAGTGAGAGCTCTTCTTCTTCTACACCCATTCAGCATCGTTCACACCCTCTTAAGCTTTAGCCCCACCCATTCAGCATCGTTCACACCCTCTTAAGCTTTAGCCCGACCCATTCAGCATCGTTCACACCCTCTTAAGCTTTAGCCCCACCCATTCAGCATCGTTCACACCCTCTTAAGCTTTAGCCCCACCCAGTCAGCATCGTTCACACCCTCTTAAGCTTTAGCCCCACCCATTCAGCATCGTTCACAACCTCTTAAGCTTTAGCCCCACCCATTCAGCATCGTTCACACCCTCTTAAGCTTTAGCCCCACCCATTCAGCATTGTTCACAACCTCTTAAGCTTTAGCCCCACCCATTCAGCATCGTTCACACCCTCTTAAGCTTTAGCCCCACCCATTCAGCATCGTTCACACCCTCTTAAGCTTTAGCCCCACCCAGTCAGCATTGTTCACACCCTCTTATGCTTTAGCCCCACCCATTCAGCATCGTTCACAACCTCTTAAGCTTTAGCCCCACCCATTCAGCATCGTTCACACCCTCTTAAGCTTTAGCCCCACCCATTCAGCATCGTTCACAACCTCTTAAGCTTTAGCCCCACCCATTCAGTATCGTTCACACCCAGGCTGATCCTCATCGGGTCTTCGGTGGTGGAGATCACAAGGCAGTTCCTTGTTGAATTATTAATATCAGGTTCTGCTCAGAGAAGCCTCACTCACACCGGGAGGCTGAAAATGGGCAGCACCAGCATAATCTGCACCAACTCCAGTATGTTGTAGGGAAAAGATAATATCTTTCCATTTCATTTAAACTCTTACCATTTAACTTATCAAAACCAAACATAGGATACCATACATAACCACTCAGGACTGTTAGTCGACCTTGTAATCGTGCCTGTAGGGGTCCTTTGTCAACATGGTCTACCCACAGGGCACTGTAGGACTTGTCCTTGACATTGTGGCTGACCAGGATTTTCAGTCCCTTGCCACTCATCCTGGATTACAGCCATGTTGCACCCCGATCTGCAGGGTTGAACAGAGCGAGTGAGTTTGCAAAAATATGCAGTTTGCAAACATAACATCGTCTCAGATGGATGATGAGCTGTGCCTGGTTTTCCCCAGACATAGCACTTCGCATTCAGGACAACATTTTTTCCATTGTGTCTCATCAGACCACAGAATCTTTTGTCTTTATGCTCTTCAGTCTTTCATGTACCTTTTTACAAACTCCAGGTGTGCTGTCATGTACCTTTTTACAAACTCCAGGTGTGCTGTCATGTACCTTTTTACAAACTCCAGGTGTGCTATCATATACCTTTTTACAAACTCCAGGTGTGCTGTCATGTACCTTTTTACAAACTCCAGGCGTGCTGTCATGTACCTTTTTACAAACTCCAGGTGTGCTGTCAGGTACCTTTTTACAAACTCCAGGTGTGCTGTCAGGTACCTTTTTACAAACTCCAGGTGTGCTGTCATGTACCTTTTTACAAACTCCAGGTGTGCTGTCATGTACCTTTTTACAAACTACAGGTGTGCTGTCATGTACCTTTTTACAAACTCCAGGTGTGCTGTCATGTACCTTTTTACAAACTCCAGGTGTGCTGTCATGTACCTTTTTACAAACTCCAGGTGTGCTGTCAGGTACCTTTTTACAAACTCCAGGTGTGCTGTCATGTACCTTTTTACAAACTCCAGGTGTGCTGTCATGCAACTTTTTACAAACTCCAGGTGTGCTGTCAGGTACCTTTTTACAAACTCCAGGTGTGCTGTCATGTACCTTTTTACAAACTCCAGGTGTGCTGTCATGTACCTTTTTACAAACTCCAGGTGTGCTGTCATGCACCATTTTACAAACTCCAGGTGTGCTGTCAGGTACCTTTTTACAAACTCCAGGTGTGCTATCATGTACCTTTTTACAAACTCCAGGTGTGCTGTTAGGTACCTTTTTACAAACTCCAGGTGTGCTGTCATGCACCTTTTTACAAACTCCAGGTGTGCTGTCAGGTACCATTTTACAAACTCCAGGTGTGCTGTCAGGTACCTTTTTACAAACTCCAGGCGTGCTGTCATCTACCTTTTTTACAAACTCCAGGTATGCTGTCATCTACCTTTTTACAAACTCCAGGCGTGCTGTCAGGTACCTTTTTACAAACTCCAGGTGTGCTGTCATCTACCTTTTTACAAACTCCAGGCGTGCTGTCAGGTACCTTTTTACAAACTCCAGGTGTGCTGTCATCTACCTTTTTTACAAACTCCAGGTATGCTGTCATGCACCTTTTTACAAACTCCAGGTGTGCTGTCAGGTACCTTTTTACAAACTCCAGGTGTGCTGTCATGTACCTTTTTACAAACTCCAGGTGTGCTGTCATGTACCTTTTTACAAACTCCAGTTGTGCTGTCATGCACCTTTTTACAAACTCCAGGTGTGCTGTCAGGTACCTTTTTTACAAACTCCAGGTGTGCTATCATGTACCTTTTTACAAACTCCAGGTGTGCTGTCAGGTACCTTTTTACAAACTCCAGGTGTGCTGTCATGCACCTTTTTACAAACTCCAGGTGTGCTGTCAGGTACCTTTTTACAAACTCCAGGTGTGCTGTCAGGTACCTTTTTACAAACTCCAGATGTGCTGTCATCTACCTTTTTTACAAACTCCAGGTATGCTGTCATGCACCTTTTTACAAACTCCAGGTGTGCTGTCATCTACCTTTTTACAAACTCCAGGCGTGCTGTCAGGTACCTTTTTACAAACTCCAGGTGTGCTGTCATCTACCTTTTTTTACAAACTCCAGGTATGCTGTCATTCACCTTTTTACAAACTCCAGGTGTGCTGTCAGGTACCTTTTTACAAACTCCAGGTGTGCTGTCATGTACCTTTTTACAAACTCCAGGTGTGCTGTCATGCACCTTTTTACAAACTCCAGGTGTGCTGTCAGGTACCTTTTTACAAACTCCAGGTGTGCTATCATGTACCTTTTTACAAACTCCAGGTGTGCTGTCAGGTACCTTTTTACAAACTCCAGGTGTGCTGTCAGGTACCTTTTTACAAACTCCAGGTGTGCTGTCATGTACCTTTTTACAAACTCCAGGTGTGCTGTCATGTACCTTTTTACAAACTCCAGGTGTGCTGTCATGCACCTTTTTACAAACTCCAGGTGTGCTGTCAGGTACCTTTTTACAAACTCCAGGTGTGCTATCATGTACCTTTTTACAAACTCCAGGTGTGCTGTCAGGTACCTTTTTACAAACTCCAGGTGTGCTGTCATGCACCTTTTTACAAACTCCAGGTGTGCTGTCAGGTACCTTTTTACAAACTCCAGGTGTGCTATCATGTACCTTTTTACAAACTCCAGGTGTGCTGTCAGGTACCTTTTTACAAACTCTAGGTGTGCTGTCATTTACCTTTTTACAAACTCCAGGTGTGCTGTCAGGTACCTTTTTACAAACTCCAGGTGTGCTGTCAGGTACCTTTTTACAAACTCCAGGTGTGCTGTCATCTACCTTTTTTACAAACTCCAGGTATGCTGTCATGCACCTTTTTACAAACTCCAGGTGTGCTGTCATCTACCTTTTTACAAACTCCAGGCGTGCTGTCAGGTACCTTTTTACAAACTCCAGGTACCTTTTTACAAACTCCAGGTGTGCTGTCAGGTACCTTTTTACAAACTCCAGGTGTGCTGTCATCTACCTTTTTTACAAACTCCAGGTATGCTGTCATGCACCTTTTTACAAACTCCAGGTGTGCTGTCATCTACCTTTTTACAAACTCCAGGCGTGCTGTCAGGTACCTTTTTACAAACTCCAGGTGTGCTGTCATCTACCTTTTTTACAAACTCCAGGTATGCTGTCATGCACCTTTTTACAAACTCCAGGTGTGCTATCATATACCTTTTTACAAACTCCAGGTGTGCTGTCATGTACCTTTTTACAAACTCCAGGTGTGCTGTCAGGTACCTTTTTACAAACTCCAGGTGTGCTGTCAGGTACCTTTTTACAAACTCCAGGTGTGCTGTCATGTACCTTTTTACAAACTCCAGGTGTGCTGTCAGGTACCTTTTTACAAACTCCAGGTGTGCTGTCATGTACCTTTTTACAAACTCCAGGTGTGCTGTCATGTACCTTTTTACAAACTCCAGGTGTGCTGTCAGGTACCTTTTTACAAACTCCAGGTGTGCTGTCATGTACCTTTTTACAAACTCCAGGTTTGCTGTCATGTACCTTTTTCTCAGGAGTGGCTTCCATCTGGCCACCCTCCCATAAAGCCCAGATGGATGAAATGCTGTAGAGACTGTTGTCCTTCTGGCAGTTTCTCCTCTCTCAGCCATATAACTCTGTTGTTCTGTGGACTGGGATTATATGCCCCCCTGCCTCTCTCTGCAGGTGGTACATCACTCCCCCACGGTGACCCTTTTTCACGGAGGCACCATCTGCCCCGAAGGAGATGTCCCTCTTAATCCATGACCCTCTATCCTCCTCTTACAAACAGCACAAAATGTGGCCTTGGTGGCATCCAAAACACCTGGAATGACAACACACAAAAAAACAAACAATTATACTAAAGTATTTCTGACAAACTAAATTCTATCTCCATTAAGAAAGAGTGATTAAACTTTACACACGAATAAAGCCTGTAAAGAGGAACAACTTGCCAATGGCATGGGAGCTCTCTAGGGTCTGTTGTCCGACCAGGGGATTGACTGGCTTCCCATCGTCCAACGAGCCCATGTAGACAATCTCTCATTCGGTGTTGGATATCTCTCTCTCTCTGTCTCTCTCCCTCTCTCGCTCTCTCTGTCTCCCTCTCTCGCTCTCTCTGTCTCTCTGTCTCTCTGTCTGTCTCTCTCTCTCTCTCTCTCTCTCTCTCTCTCCCTCTCTCTCTCTCTCTCTCTCTCTCTCTCTCTCTCTCTCTCTCTCTCTCTCTCCTATCCGTTCAGTTTCTATTCAGAACTCTTCATCTCAATGAAAAAAGCCTGAGCTTCATAGACAGGCCTGCGTGTGTCTTTCTCTATAGAAATAACAGAACAGGGTAGGATTCATAATGCCCAGCCCAAAGGCCGTTCATCCACCAAGTCATAAGACTGGGACTGTGAACAGCTTATTGACTTGGGAATGGTGTTCGGTGTGAACTTAAACCTCATCACGTTGTTATGGGTAATGCCATGGTTCATGCCTCAGCCCTTTTTGGGAGAAGGGAGTCCAATTACACCCGGTTATATTTAACAGGGCCTTTAACATTGTTGGGTTGAGCTCAATCGATTCCCTTTGATAGGACTGGAGCTGAATAATTCTGAGGTGTCAGTGTGTGAAATCACTTGATTAGAGGGATTGGGGATGGTTTGACTTGGAAGTTTAATCTACAAGATACACAATGTAGTTGTTTGCCTCAGTCAAGCTGCTGTCGCTTCAGACACGAAGAAAGGTCTTCATGGGACTGGTCTGACTGCAGCTTAGAGGGAGGGATAGGGGGGTAGTACACTGTCTATTAGGCGCTCAGGCCTGGAGATGTTACTATCTGGGATTCTAGTTACTGTCAGGGATTCATGTTACTATCAGGGATTCTAGTTACTATCAGGGATTCTAGTTACTATCTGGGATTCTAGTTACTATCAGGGATTCATGTTACTATCAGGGATTCTAGTTACTATCAGGGATTCTAGTTACTGTCAGGGATTCTAGTTACTATCAGGGATTCTAGTTACTATCTGGGATTCTAGTTACTATCTGGGATTCTAGTTACTATCTGGGATTCTAGTTACTATCAGGGATTCATGTTACTATCTGGGATTCTAGTTACTATCAGGGATTCTAGTTACTATCTGGGATTCTAGTTACTATCAGGGATTCTAGTTACTATCAGGGATTCATGTTACTATCAGGGATTCATGTTACTATCTGGGATTCATGTTACTATTCTAGTTACTATCAGGGATTCTAGTTACTATCAGGGATTCATGTTACTATCTGGGATTCATGTTACTGTCAGGGATTCTAGTTACTATCAGGGATTCTAGTTACTATCAGGGATTCTAGTTACTATCAGGGATTCATGTTACTATCTGGGATTCATGTTACTATCTGAGATTCATGTTACTATCAGGGATTCTAGTTACTATCTGGGATTCTAGTTACTATCTGGGATTCTAGTTACTATCAGGGATTCGTGTTACTATCTGGGATTCTAGTTACTATCAGGGATTCTAGTTACTATCTGGGATTCTAGTTACTCTCAGGGATTCATGTTACTATCTGGTATTCATGTTACTATCTGAGATTCATGTTACTATCAGGGATTCATGTTACTATCAGGGATTCATGTTACTATCTGGGATTCATGTTACTATTCTAGTTACTATCAGGGATTCTAGTTACTATCAGGGATTCATGTTACTATCTGGGATTCTAGTTACTATCAGGGATTCATGTTACTATCTGGGATTCTAGTTACTATCAGGGATTCATGTTACTGTCAGGGATTCATGTTACTATCTGGGATTCTAGTTACTATCTGGGATTCAAGGGTCTTAATTTAATTAACATACAGTATCTCTCTAGGCTGTCATGGTAGTGTGAGTTGTTTACATGATGAGCTGGGAATGGGAGGAAGGAAACCTGGTGTGTGTGTGTGTGTGTGTGTGTGTGTGTGTGTGTGTGTGTGTGTGTGTGTGTCTGTGTGTGTGTGTGTCTGTGTGTGTGTGTGTGTAGCTGTGGAGGAAACCTGGAGCCGCTGCTTGAGTCACCACATCAGCTGATTGGCAGAATTTCTGATGTCATTTGTTTTCGTGCTCCGAGGAAGGAGGGGTCATGCAGGCTACGCCGCAGTCTCTCTGGCATTCTCTCTCTCTCACGCTTTCCCATTTACTCCTTTCCTTTCCTTCTTTCCTTCCTTCTTTTCCTTCTTTTCCTTCTTTCTTTCTTTCCTTCCTTCCTTCCTTCCTTCCTTCCTTCCTTCCTTCCTTCCTTCCTTCTTTCTTTCTTTCTTTCTTTCTTTCTTTCTTTCTTTCTTTCTTTCTTTCTTTCTTTCTTTCTTTCTTTCTTTCCTTCTTTCTTTCTTTCTTTCTTTCTTTCTTTCTTTCTTTCTTTCTTTCTTTCTTTCTTTCTTTCTTTCTTTCTTTCTTTCTTTCTTTCTTTCTTTCTTTCTTTCTTTCTTTCTTTCTTTCTTTCTGTCCTTCCTTCCTTCCTTCCTTCCTTCCTTCTTTCCTTCCTTCCTTCCTTCTTTCCTTCCTTCTTTCTTTCCTTCTTTCCTTCTTTCTTTCTTTCTTTCTTTCTTTCTTTCTTTCTTTCTTTCTTTCTTTCCTTCCTTCCTTCCTTCCTTCCTTCCTTCCTTCCTTCTTTCTTTCCTTCTTTCTTTCCTTCTTTCTTTCCTTCCTTCCTTCTTTCCTTCCTTCTTTCTTTCCTTCTTTCTTTCTTTCTTTCTTTCTTTCTTTCTTTCTTTCCTTCCTTCCTTCCTTCCTTCCTTCCTTCCTTCTTTCCTTCTTTCTTTCCTTCTTTCCTTCTTTCCTTCTTTCCTTCTTTCCTTCTTTCTTTCTTTCTTTCTTTCTTTCTTTCTTTCTTTCTTTCCTTCCTTCCTTCCTTCCTTCCTCCCTTCTTTCCTTCTTTCTTTCCTTCTTTCTTTCCTTCTTTCTTTCCTTCCTTCCTTCTTTCCTTCCTTCCTTCCTTCCTTCCTTCCTTCCTTCTTTCCTTCCTTCTTTCTTTCCTTCTTTCCTTCCTTCTTTCCTTCCTTCTTTCTTTCCTTCTTTTCTTCCTTCTTTCTTTCCTTCCTTCCTTCTTTCTTTCTTTCTTTCTTTCTTTCCTTCCTTCCTTCTTTCTTTCCTTCTTTCCTTCCTTCTTTCCTTACTTCTTTCCTTCCTTCTTTCTTTCCTTCTGTCCTTCCTTCCTTCTTTCTTTCTTTCTTTCTTTCCTTCCTTCTTTCCTTCCTACTTTCCTTCCTTCCTTCTTTCCTTCTTTCCTTCCTTCTTTCCTTCTTTCACTCTCTATCTGCTTAAATGCTGTACATACCTGTCATACTTTCTTGAAATGAAAAGAAAAGCTCCACCTGTTTGTTTCTCAACAAATATTATGATGCAGAGATAAAACCCGGACGGAGATCCACAGTCCAGTATTAAACTGTTTCTGTAAACACTAGGATATTCCCTTAAATCTGATAATGGGATGTCTTGTATTGATGCATATAACAGAACACATCATGAAGAACTCGGATGAACTGGTAATTCAGTTCTGAATCTATTGGTTAATTCAGTTCTGAATCTGTTATTCAGTTCTGAATCTGTTAGTTATTCAGTTCTGAATCTGTTGGTTATTCAGTTCTGAATCTATTGGTTATTCAGTTCTGAATCTGTTGGTTATTCAGTTCTGAATCTATTGGTTATTCAGTTCTGAATCTATTGGTTATTCAGTTCTGAATCTATTGGTTATTCAGTTCTGAATCTGTTGGTTAATTCAGTTCTGAATCTGTTATTCAGTTCTGAATCTTTTGGTTATTCAGTTCTGAATCTGTTGGTTATTCAGTTCTGAATCTGTTGGTTATTCAGTTCTGAATCTATTGGTTATTCAGTTCTGAATATATTGGTTATTCAGTTCTGAATCTATTGGTTATTCAGTTCTGAATCTATTGGTTATTCAGTTCTGAATCTATGGCCTGGGAGGGAAACTCCTTACAACACCCACCCCCTCCTCACCTCCTCACAACACTCACCCCCTCCTCACCTCCTCACAACACCCACCCCCTCCTCACAACACCCTTTCCCTCTCCTCCCCCTTCTCCCCCTCGCCCCCTTAAAACACCCTTCCCCCTCTTACAAATAAAATCTAATTTATCACCTGCTGTGTAAACAAGAGGTGTAGACTAAAAGTGAGATGCTGACTGACGGGTCATTTCCAACAATACAGAGAGAAAAATACAGAACAAATAATAACATGAGGAATAAATACATACATACATACAAATATATACACATGGTACCAGGTAATAACATGGCTATATACACAGGGTACCAGGTAATAACTTGGTTATATACACAGGGTACCAGGTAATAACTAGGTTGTATACACAGGGTACCAGGTAATAACTAGGTTATATACACAGGGTACCAGGTAATAACTAGGTTATATACACAGGGTACCAGGTAATAACTAGGTTATATACACAGGGTACCAGGTAATAACTAGGTTATATACACAGGGTACCAGGTAATAACTAGGTTATATACACAGGGTACCAGGTAATAACTAGGTTATATACACAGGGTACCAGGTAATAACATGGCTATATACAGAGGGTACCAGGTAATAACTTGGCTATATACACAGGGTACCAGGTAATAACTAGGTTATATACACAGGGTACCAGGTAATAACTAGGTTATATACACAGGGTACCAGGTAATAACTAGGTTATATACACAGGGTACCAGGTAATAACTTGGCTATATACACAGGGTACCAGGTAATAACTAGGTTATATACACAGGGTACCAGGTAATAACTAGGTTATATACACAGGGTACCAGGTAATAACATGGCTATATACACAGGGTACCAGGTAATAACTAGGTTATATACACAGGGTACCAGGTAATAACTAGGTTATATACACAGGGTACCAGGTAATAACTAGGTTATATACACAGGGTACCAGGTAATAACTAGGTTATATACACAGGGTACCAGGTAATAACTTGGCTATATACACAGGGTACCAGGTAATAACTTGGCTATATACAGAGGGTACCAGGTAATAACTTGGCTATATACACAGGGTACCAGGTAATAACATGGTTATATACAGAGGGTACCAGGTAATAACTTGGCTATATACACAGGGTACCAGGTAATAACTTGGCTATATACACAGGGTACCAGGTAATAACTTGGCTATATACACAGGGTACCAGGTAATAACTTGGTTATATACAGAGGGTACCAGGTAATAAATTGGTTATATACACAGGGTACCAGGTAATAACTTGGCTATATACACAGCGTACCAGGTAATAACTTGGCTATATACACAGGGTACCAGGTAATAACTTGGCTATATGCACAGGGTACCAGGTAATAACTTGGCTATATACACTGGGTACCAGGTAATAACTAGGCTATATACACAGGGTACCACTACCAAGTCAATGTGCAGGGGTAGAGGTAATAACTAGGCTATATACACAGGGTATCAGGTAATAACTAGGTTATATACACAGGGTACCAGGTAATAACATGGCTATATACACAGGGTACCAGGTAATAGCTAGGCTATATACACAGGGTACCAGGTAATAGCTAGGCTATATACACAGGGTACCACTACCACGTCAATGTGCAGGGGTAGAGGTAATAACTAGGCTATATACACAGGTTACCAGGTAATAACTAGCCTATATACACAGGGTACCAGGTAATAACTCGGCTACATACAGTGGGGCAAAAAAGTATTTAGTCAGCCACCAATTGTGCAAGTTCTCCCACTTAAAAAGATGAGAGAGGCCTGTAATTTTCATCATAGGTACACTTCAACTATGACAGACAAAATGAGAAAAATCACATTGTAGGATTTTTAATGAATTTATTTGCAAATAAATAGGCTATTTGGCGTTGTGATGTCATAATCTCCCAAAATCCCGTCTGATCCTGTGGTGTTGTGAGGGATTTATTCTATGGCTTCATCTATGGGGTTGGACCTGCCTCTCGTAGGCTGTTTCCTAATAGCTCCTGAGCCCCGTTATGAAAGACAGATCCGTGGTTCCAGCAGCTCGCTGCCTGTCAGTACTGCTGAGGGGAAACACATCTCTTCTTTGTCATTGCTGCACTTTCCTCTTCCTGTTGCTGCTGCCCCTGCTGGCTTGGGGTGGGACTGCAGCGGTCATCCAGGCTACGGAGCAAGACTCAGGATTTACATTATCCACACTGTGAATTAACGACTGAAGTCTAATGCTCACATTCTCCCTTGGAGAGGGGTGGGGGGGAAGAGAGAGAGAGAGAGAGAGGGAGGGGTGGGGGGGAAGAGAGAGAGAGAGAGAGAGAGAGAGAGAGAGAGAGAGAGAGAGAGAGAGAGAGAGAGAGAGAGAGAGACAGAGAGAGGGAGAGGTGGAGAGAGAGGGGTGGGGGGGGAAGAGAGAGAGAGAGAGAGAGAGAGAGAGAGAGAGAAAGAGAGAGAGAGACAGAGAGAGGGAGAGGTGGAGAGAGAGGGAGAGAGAGAGGGAGAGAAGGAGGGTGGGGGTGGTGAGACAGACTACAGGCTGCTGCCAGTGTTATTCCATTGTGCTGTCACTTCCTGCTCTAGGAACATGTTGGATTACCAATCAGTTATTATATATGCAGTACCCAGTTTAGATCACAGCCCTCTTCGGAGGAGGCAGTACTTCAGAGGAAGAGGGAGAGGTACATGGAATCTTCTAGTTCTCATTACAGTATTCTGCCTGTTTTGTTTTGTTAGTGTCACTGACAATGTGTTACTGGCTTATGATGATGTTGTTGTGTAACGTCCCAGGGACCCCAACAACCACTGTGAAAACACATCAATAACGCATCAACACGTTCCATACGGTAACCTAGCTGTTGATCATTCTCTCTCTCTACAGTAACCTAGCTGTTGATCATTCTCTGTCTCTACAGTAACCTAGCTGTTGATCATTATCTCTCTCTCTACAGTAACCTAGCAGTTGATCATTCTCTCTCTCTACAGTAACCTAGCTGTTGATCATTATCTCTCTCTACAGTAACCTAGCTGTTGATCATTATCTCTCTCTACAGTAACCTAGCTGTTGATCATTCTCTCTCTCTACAGTAACCTAGCGGTTGAACATTCTCTCTACAGTAACCTAGCGGTTGATCATTCTCTCTACAGTAACCTAGCTGTTGATCATTCTCTCTCTCTCTGCAGTAACCTAGCTGTTGAACATTCTCTCTACAGTAACCTAGCGGTTGAACATTCTCTCTACAGTAACCTAGCGGTTGATCATTCTCTCTACAGTAACCTAGCTGTTGATCATTATCTCTCTCTCTACAGTAACCTAGCAGTTGATCATTCTCTCTCTCTACAGTAACCTAGCTGTTGATCATTATCTCTCTCTACAGTAACCTAGCTGTTGAACATTCTCTCTACAGTAACCTAGCGGTTGATCATTCTCTCTACAGTAACCTAGCGGTTGATCATTCTCTCTACAGTAACCTAGCGGTTGATCATTCTCTCTACAGTAACCTAGCTGTTGATCATTCTCTCTCTCTCTGCAGTAACCTAGCTGTTGATCATTCTCTCTACAGTAACCTAGCGGTTGATCATTCTCTCTACAGTAACCTAGCTGTTGATCATTCTCTCTCTCTCTGCAGTAACCTAGCTGTTGATCATTCTCTCTACAGTAACCTAGCTGTTGATCATTCTCTCTCTCTCTGCAGTAACCTAGCTGTTGATCATTCTCTCTACAGTAACCTAGCTGTTGATCATTCTCTCTACAGTAACCTAGCTGTTGAACATTCTCTCTACAGTAACCTAGCGGTTGATCATTCTCTCTACAGTAACCTAGCTGTTGATCATTCTCTCTCTCTCTGCAGTAACCTAGCTGTTGATCATTCTCTCTACAGTAACCTAGCTGTTGAACATTCTCTCTACAGTAACCTAGCTGTTGAACATTCTCTCTACAGTAACCTAGCTGTTGATCATTCTCTGTCTCTACAGTAACCTAGCTGTTGATCATTCTCTCTCTCTCTACAGTAACCTAGCTGTCGAACGTTCTCTCTCTCTCTCTACAGTAACCTAGCGGTTGAACATTCTCTCTACAGTAACCTAGCTGTTGATCATTTTCTCTCTCTCTGCAGTAACCTAGCTGTTGATCATTCTCTCTCTCTCTGCAGTAACCTAGCTGTTGATCATTCTCTCTCTCTCTGCAGTAACCTAGCTGTTGATCATTCTCTCTCTCTCTACAGTAACCGAGCTGTTGATCATTCTCTCTACAGTAACCTAGCTGTTGATCATTCTCTCTACAGTAACCTAGCTGTTGATCATTCTCTCTCTCTCTACAGTAACCTAGCTGTTGAACATTCTCTCTACAGTAACCTAGCTGTTGATCATTCTCTCTCTCTCTACAGTAACCTAGCGGTTGAACATTCTCTCTACAGTAACCTAGCTGTTGATCATTCTCTCTACAGTAACCTAGCTGTTGATCATTCTCTCTCTCTCTACAGTAACCTAGCTGTTGAACATTCTCTCTACAGTAACCTAGCTGTTGATCATTCTCTCTCTCTCTACAGTAACCTAGCTGTTGATCATTCTCTCTCTCTCTACAGTAACCTAGCTGTTGATCATTCTCTCTACAGTAACCTAGCTGTTGAACATTCTCTCTCTCTCTACAGTAACCTAGCTGTTGAACATTCTCTCTACAGTAACCTAGCTGTTGATCATTCTCTCTCTCTCTACAGTAACCTAGCTGTTGAACATTCTCTCTCTCTCTACAGTAACCTAGCTGTTGATCATTCTCTCTACAGTAACCTAGCTGTTGAACATTCTCTCTCTCTCTACAGTAACCTAGCTGTTGATCATTCTCTCTCTCTCTACAGTAACCGAGCTGTTGATCATTCTCTCTCTCTCTACAGTAACCTAGCTGTTGATCATTCTCTCTACAGTAACCTAGCTGTTGAACATTCTCTCTCTCTCTACAGTAACCTAGCTGTTGATCATTCTCTCTACAGTAACCTAGCTGTTGATCATTCTCTCTCTCTCTACAGTAACCTAGCTGTTGATCATTCTCTCTCTCTCTACAGTAACCTAGCTGTTGATCATTCTCTCTACAGTAACCTAGCTGTTGAACATTCTCTCTCTCTCTACAGTAACCTAGCTGTTGATCATTCTCTCTACAGTAACCTAGCTGTTGATCATTCTCTCTCTCTCTACTGTAACCTAGCTGTTGATCATTCTCTCTCTCTCTACAGTAACCTAGCTGTTGATCATTCTCTCTACAGTAACCTAGCTGTTGATCATTCTCTCTCTCTCTACAGTAACCTAGCTGTTGATCATTCTCTCTACAGTAACCGAGCTGTTGAACATTCTCTCTCTCTCTACAGTAACCTAGCTGTTGATCATTCTCTCTCTCTACAGTAACCTAGCTGTTGATCATTCTCTCTACAGTAACCTAGCTGTTGATCATTCTCTCTCTCTCTACAGTAACCTAGCTGTTGATCATTCTCTCTACAGTAACCTAGCTGTTGAACATTCTCTCTCTCTACAGTAACCTAGCTGTTGATCATTCTCTCTCTCTACAGTAACCTAGCTGTTGAACATTCTCTCTCTCTACAGTAACCTAGCTGTTGATCATTCTCTCTGCAGTAACCTAGCTGTTGAACATTCTCTCTCTCTCTACAGTAACCTAGCTGTTGATCATTCTCTCTGCAGTAACCTAGCTGTTGAACATTCTCTCTCTCTCTACAGTAACCTAGCTGTTGAACATTCTCTCTCTCTCTACAGTAACCTAGCTGTTGAACATTCTCTCTCTCTCTACAGTAACCTAGCTGTTGATCATTCTCTCTACAGTAACCTAGCTGTTGAACATTCTCTCTCTCTCTACAGTAACCTAGCTGTTGATCATTCTCTCTACAGTAACCTAGCTGCTGATCATTCTCTCTCTCTCTACAGTAACCTAGCTGTTGAACATTCTCTCTCTCTCTACAGTAACCTAGCTGTTGATCATTCTCTCTACAGTAACCTAGCTGTTGAACATTCTCTCTCTCTCTACAGTAACCTAGCTGTTGATCATTCTCTCTACAGTAACCTAGCTGTTGAACATTCTCTCTCTCTCTACAGTAACCTAGCTGTTGATCATTCTCTCTACAGTAACCGAGCTGCTGATCATTCTCTCTCTCTACAGCACATATGTCAGAGTCAAGGCCCGCGGGCCACATCCGGCCCGCAAGAAGGTTTTTTACGGCCCCTGGGATGATCTTGATTTATTATTAGAACCGGCCCGCAGCAAGCCGGCAGCCCGCAGATCTTTTACACGCACCAATACTACATTTCCCACAATGCAAAGGTGACGCACCGAGCAGTAGGCTGCTTCATTTCAATATTTATTGGCACAGCAGTCGTCAGCATCACAGTAAAATTAACTTTCAGATACCCATCAAAAATGGCAAAACGGAAGGTGGATACTGAGAACCGGGGGTTTCAAACAAGGTGGGAGTCGGAGTATATGTTCACGAAGGTAGCTGGAAAACCTGTGTGTCTTCTGTGTGGAGAAAGTGTGGCGGTACTGAAAGAGTATAATCTGAGACGACATTATGAAACGAAACACGCGGACAAAAACAAGAATATGGACATGGAACAAAGGCTACAAAAGGCAGAGGAATTAAAACGAGGCCTCAAATCTCGACAGGCTCTGTTCAAAAAAGCCAAATCACAAGGCCAGGCTGCTGTCAAGGCCAGTTTTATTTTGGCAGAAGAGATCGCTAAATCAGCCCGGCCATTTACGGAGGGGGATTTCATCAAAAACTGCATGATTAAAGTTTGTGACGAAGTTTGCCCAGAAAAAAGGCAACTCTTTTTAAATGTGAGTCTGAGCAGAAACACCATTGCCGAGAGAGTAGACCAGTTGTCCATCAATCTAAAAGAGCAGCTTGTGAAAAAGGGAAAAGATTTTATTGCATATTCCTTGGCTGTGGATGAGAGCACCGACATTTCTGACATTGCCCAGTTGTCAATTTTCATCCGCGGAGTGGACTCCAACCTAAGCGTGACAGAGGAGTTTTTGGCTTTACGTCCTATGCATGGCACAACTACGGGGCATGATTTGTATGAAGAGGTGTCAAGATGTGTAAATGAGATGGAGCTGCCTTGGGAAAAACTCGTGGGTTTGACAACCGACGGAGCACCTGCGATGTGTGGACACAGGAGCGGACTGGTGGCGAAGATACGGGAAAAGATGCAAGAGGAAAACGCGACAGGTGAGCTGACAGCTTATCATTGTATCATACACCAGGAAGCGTTGTGCGGTAAAGCCTTGAAAATGGAGCATGTAATGAGCATCATCACGCGCACAGTTAACTTTATCAGAGCCAAAGGTTTGAATCACCGCCAGTTCAAGGCATTTCTGACGGAGTTAGAAACGGAGCATGGTGATTTGCCTTATCACACAGAGGTGCGATGGCTAAGCCAGGGAAAGGTGCTTCAAAGATGTTTCGAGCTTCGTGAGGAGATTTGTCTGTTCTTGGACAGCAAAGGGAAAGACACAACACAACTCCGAGACGAAATGTTTCTGTGTGAAATGGCTTTTCTGTGTGACATTACGAGTCATCTGAATGCAATAAACTTGCAGCTGCAGGGTCGGGATCGTGTCATCTCTGATATGTACAGTACAGTGAAGGCATTTAAAACCAAACTGACTCTGTGGGAGACGCAGATGCGGAAAGAAAATTTGAGCCACTTTCCCAGCTGCCAGACCATGAAAGAGAAGCTCTCTACCAGTGCGTTCCCGAGCACACAGTTGGCTGATAAAATAGGTATGCTTGCCGCTGACTTTCGACGCCGATTTGCTGACTTTGAAGCACAAAAAAGCAGGTTGGAACTGCTCGGTAACCCATTTGCTGTTGACGTGGAAAGCTCACCACCAAACCTCCAAATGGAGTTGATTGACCTCCAATGCAATGATGCACTGAGGGCAAAATATGCGGCAGTGGGTGCTGCGGAGTTCGCCCGTTTCCTCCCCGGCACAATGCCCCAGCTGCGCATCCAGGCTGCTCAAACGTTGTCTATGTTTGGCAGCACATACCTGTGTGAACAACTGTTTTCTTTGATGAACCTGAACAAAACATCACACAGAAGTCGACTTACTGCTGAACACCTCCACTCAATTCTGAGGATTTCTTCAGCTCAGAGCCTTACCCCGAACATTGATGAACTTGTGGAAAAGATGGGACACCACCAAGTATCACCCTCAACCTCAAACAAGTGAACATTACTGTGCAATCACATATTTAGAGTTTTTACTCAGTTCAAGTTTAAAAGTTAAAATGTAATATTTGTTTTCACTGCATGTTACTTCTCCTTAAACAAAGTGTTGTTTTTGATTAATAGATTTTTGCACTTTATTTTTTTGTATTTCAATCCAATTATATTTTAAAAATATTTCAGTTGAGTGGATGATAGAAAATTGCTATTATTGTTTTTTCTTTGAAGTAAATTTAGCCCACTTTTGCTAAAATAGAAAATATAGTCTACTGATGGTGCCTTGAATACCGGTTTCTTTCATTTAATGTTCATGTTATGGGGATATTTATATAAAGGAAATTTGTCTTTTGTGTCTGTTGAAAATTAAAGATTACTGACAGAGCCATAAGAAAATATTGCTTTATTTATCTGATCATATTGTAATATATTTGTTAGGTTTTCAGTAGGTTCAATTAGGTTCACTAGACTATATGCGTCATTTAAAAATTTTTCAATGAACATTCGAACAGTCCGGCCCTCGTCTTGTAGCTGATTTTTTTATTTGGCCCTCCGTCCATTTGACTTTGACACCCCTGCTCTACAGTAACCTAGCTGTTGAACATTCTCTCTAAAGTAACCTAGCTGTTGATCATTCTCTCTACAGTAACCTAGCGGTTGATCATTCTCTCTCTACAGTAACCTAGCTGTTGATCATTCTCTCTCTACAGTAACCTAGCTGTTGATCATTCTCTCTCTCTCTCTACAGTAACCTAGCTGTTGAACATTCTCTCTCTCTCTACAGTAACCTAGCTGTTGATCATTCTCTCTCTCTCTACAGTAACCTAGCTGTTGATCATTCTCTCTCTCTCTACAGTAACCTAGCTGCTGATCATTCTCTCTCTCTACAGCACATATGTCAGAGTCAAGGCCCGCGGGCCACATCCGGCCCGCAAGAAGGTTTTTTACGGCCCCTGGGATGATCTTGATTTATTATTAGAACCGGCCCGCAGCAAGCCGGCAGCCCGCAGATCTTTTACACGCACCAATACTACATTTCCCACAATGCAAAGGTGACGCACCGAGCAGTAGGCTGCTTCATTTCAATATTTATTGGCACAGCAGTCGTCAGCATCACAGTAAAATTAACTTTCAGATACCCATCAAAAATGGCAAAACGGAAGGTGGATACTGAGAACCGGGGGTTTCAAACAAGGTGGGAGTCGGAGTATATGTTCACGAAGGTAGCTGGAAAACCTGTGTGTCTTCTGTGTGGAGAAAGTGTGGCGGTACTGAAAGAGTATAATCTGAGACGACATTATGAAACGAAACACGCGGACAAAAACAAGAATATGGACATGGAACAAAGGCTACAAAAGGCAGAGGAATTAAAACGAGGCCTCAAATCTCGACAGGCTCTGTTCAAAAAAGCCCAATCACAAGGCCAGGCTGCTGTCAAGGCCAGTTTTATTTTGGCAGAAGAGATCGCTAAATCAGCCCGGCCATTTACGGAGGGGGATTTCATCAAAAACTGCATGATTAAAGTTTGTGACGAAGTTTGCCCAGAAAAAAGGCAACTCTTTTTAAATGTGAGTCTGAGCAGAAACACCATTGCCGAGAGAGTAGACCAGTTGTCCATCAATCTAAAAGAGCAGCTTGTGAAAAAGGGAAAAGATTTTATTGCATATTCCTTGGCTGTGGATGAGAGCACCGACATTTCTGACATTGCCCAGTTGTCAATTTTCATCCGCGGAGTGGACTCCAACCTAAGCGTGACAGAGGAGTTTTTGGCTTTACGTCCTATGCATGGCACAACTACGGGGCATGATTTGTATGAAGAGGTGTCAAGATGTGTAAATGAGATGGAGCTGCCTTGGGAAAAACTCGTGGGTTTGACAACCGACGGAGCACCTGCGATGTGTGGACACAGGAGCGGACTGGTGGCGAAGATACGGGAAAAGATGCAAGAGGAAAACGCGACAGGTGAGCTGACAGCTTATCATTGTATCATACACCAGGAAGCGTTGTGCGGTAAAGCCTTGAAAATGGAGCATGTAATGAGCATCATCACGCGCACAGTTAACTTTATCAGAGCCAAAGGTTTGAATCACCGCCAGTTCAAGGCATTTCTGACGGAGTTAGAAACGGAGCATGGTGATTTGCCTTATCACACAGAGGTGCGATGGCTAAGCCAGGGAAAGGTGCTTCAAAGATGTTTCGAGCTTCGTGAGGAGATTTGTCTGTTCTTGGACAGCAAAGGGAAAGACACAACACAACTCCGAGACGAAATGTTTCTGTGTGAAATGGCTTTTCTGTGTGACATTACGAGTCATCTGAATGCAATAAACTTGCAGCTGCAGGGTCGGGATCGTGTCATCTCTGATATGTACAGTACAGTGAAGGCATTTAAAACCAAACTGACTCTGTGGGAGACGCAGATGCGGAAAGAAAATTTGAGCCACTTTCCCAGCTGCCAGACCATGAAAGAGAAGCTCTCTACCAGTGCGTTCCCGAGCACACAGTTGGCTGATAAAATAGGTATGCTTGCCGCTGACTTTCGACGCCGATTTGCTGACTTTGAAGCACAAAAAAGCAGGTTGGAACTGCTCGGTAACCCATTTGCTGTTGACGTGGAAAGCTCACCACCAAACCTCCAAATGGAGTTGATTGACCTCCAATGCAATGATGCACTGAGGGCAAAATATGCGGCAGTGGGTGCTGCGGAGTTCGCCCGTTTCCTCCCCGGCACAATGCCCCAGCTGCGCATCCAGGCTGCTCAAACGTTGTCTATGTTTGGCAGCACATACCTGTGTGAACAACTGTTTTCTTTGATGAACCTGAACAAAACATCACACAGAAGTCGACTTACTGCTGAACACCTCCACTCAATTCTGAGGATTTCTTCAGCTCAGAGCCTTACCCCGAACATTGATGAACTTGTGGAAAAGATGGGACACCACCAAGTATCACCCTCAACCTCAAACAAGTGAACATTACTGTGCAATCACATATTTAGAGTTTTTACTCAGTTCAAGTTTAAAAGTTAAAATTTAATATTTGTTTTCACTGCATGTTACTTCTCCTTAAACAAAGTGTTGTTTTTGATTAATAGATTTTTGCACTTTATTTTTTTGTATTTCAATCCAATTATATTTTAAAAATATTTCAGTTGAGTGGATGATAGAAAATTGCTATTATTGTTTTTTCTTTGAAGTAAATTTAGCCCACTTTTGCTAAAATAGAAAATATAGTCTACTGATGGTGCCTTGAATACCGGTTTCTTTCATTTAATGTTCATGTTATGGGGATATTTATATAAAGGAAATTTGTCTTTTGTGTCTGTTGAAAATTAAAGATTACTGACAGAGCCATAAGAAAATATTGCTTTATTTATCTGATCATATTGTAATATATTTGTTAGGTTTTCAGTAGGTTCAATTAGGTTCACTAGACTATATGCGTCATTTAAAAATTTTTCAATGAACATTCGAACAGTCCGGCCCTCGTCTTGTAGCTGATTTTTTTATTTGGCCCTCCGTCCATTTGACTTTGACACCCCTGCTCTACAGTAACCTAGCTGTTGATCATTCTCTCTGCAGTAACCTAGCTGTTGAACATTCTCTCTCTCTCTACAGTAACCTAGCTGTTGATCATTCTCTCTCTACAGTAACCTAGCTGTTGAACATTCTCTCTCTCTCTACAGTAACCTAGCTGTTGATCATTCTCTCTCTACAGTAACCTAGCTGTTGAACATTCTCTCTCTCTACAGTAACCTAGCTGTTGAACATTCTCTCTACAGTAACCTAGCTGTTGAACATTCTCTCTCTCTACAGTAACCTAGCTGTTGATCATTCTCTCTACAGTAACCTAGCTGTTGATCATTCTCTCTCTCTACAGTAACCTAGCTGTTGAACATTCTCTCTACAGTAACCTAGCTGTTGAACATTCTCTCTCTCTACAGTAACCTAGCTGTTGATCATTCTCTCTACAGTAACCTAGCTGTTGATCATTCTCTCTACAGTAACCTAGCTGTTGAACATTCTCTCTCTCTACAGTAACCTAGCTGTTGAACATTCTCTCTACAGTAACCTAGCTGTTGAACATTCTCTCTCTCTACAGTAACCTAGCTGTTGATCATTCTCTCTACAGTAACCTAGCTGTTGAACATTCTCTCTCTCTACAGTAACCTAGCTGTTGATCATTCTCTCTACAGTAACCTAGCTGTTGAACATTCTCTCTCTCTACAGTAACCTAGCTGTTGAACATTCTCTCTCTCTCTACAGTAACCTAGCTGTTGATCATTCTCTCTCTACAGTAACCTAGCTGTTGAACATTCTCTCTCTCTCTACAGTA
Source organism: Oncorhynchus mykiss (assembly GCF_013265735.2). Lineage (NCBI taxonomy): Eukaryota > Metazoa > Chordata > Actinopteri > Salmoniformes > Salmonidae > Oncorhynchus > Oncorhynchus mykiss. Next base: position 92,972,806 of record NC_048565.1, on the reverse strand, counting down.
ACCTAGCTGTTGATCATTCTCTCTCTACAGTAACCTAGCTGTTGAACATTCTCTCTCTCTACAGTAACCTAGCTGTTGAACATTCTCTCTACAGTAACCTAGCTGTTGAACATTCTCTCTCTCTCTACAGTAACCTAGCTGTTGATCATTCTCTCTAGAGTAACCTAGCTGTTGATCATTCTCTCTCTCTCTACAGTAACCTAGCTGTTGAACATTCTCTCTCTCTACAGTAACCTAGCTGTTGATCATTCTCTCTCTCTCTACAGTAACCTAGCTGTTGAACATTCTCTCTCTCTCTACAGTAACCTAGCTGTTGATCATTCTCTCTAGAGTAACCTAGCTGTTGAACATTCTCTCTCTCTCTACAGTAACCTAGCTGTTGATCATTCTCTCTACAGTAACCTAGCTGTTGAACATTCTCTCTCTCTCTACAGTAACCTAGCTGTTGATCATTCTCTCTACAGTAACCTAGCTGTTGAACATTCTCTCTCTCTCTACAGTAACCTAGCTGTTGAACATTCTCTCTACAGTAACCTAGCTGTTGAACATTCTCTCTCTCTCTACAGTAACCTAGCTGTTGATCATTCTCTCTAGAGTAACCTAGCTGTTGATCATTCTCTCTACAGTAACCTAGCTGTTGAACATTCTCTCTCTCTCTACAGTAACCTAGCTGTTGATCATTCTCTCTAGAGTAACCTAGCTGTTGAACATTCTCTCTCTCTCTACAGTAACCTAGCTGTTGATCATTCTCTCTACAGTAACCTAGCTGTTGAACATTCTCTCTCTCTCTACAGTAACCTAGCTGTTGATCATTCTCTCTACAGTAACCTAGCTGTTGAACATTCTCTCTCTCTCTACAGTAACCTAGCTGTTGAACATTCTCTCTACAGTAACCTAGCTGTTGAACATTCTCTCTCTCTCTACAGTAACCTAGCTGTTGATCATTCTCTCTAGAGTAACCTAGCTGTTGATCATTCTCTCTACAGTAACCTAGCTGTTGAACATTCTCTCTCTCTCTACAGTAACCTAGCTGTTGATCATTCTCTCTAGAGTAACCTAGCTGTTGAACATTCTCTCTCTCTCTACAGTAACCTAGCTGTTGATCATTCTCTCTACAGTAACCTAGCTGTTGATCATTCTCTCTGCAGTAACCGAGCTGTTGAACATTCTCTCTCTCTCTCTGCAGTAACCTAGCTGTTGATCATTCTCTCTACAGTAACCTAGCTGTTGAACATTCTCTCTCTCTCTCTCTGCAGTAACCTAGCTGTTGATCATTCTCTCTACAGTAACCTAGCTGTTGAACATTCTCTCTCTCTCTACAGTAACCTAGCTGTTGATCATTCTCTCTACAGTAACCTAGCTGTTGAACATTCTCTCTCTCTCTCTCTACAGTAACCTAGCTGTTGATCATTCTCTCTACAGTAACCTAGCTGTTGAACATTCTCTCTCTCTCTCTAGAGTAACCTAGCTGTTGATCATTCTCTCTACAGTAACCTAGCTGTTGATCATTCTCTCTACAGTAACCTAGCTGTTGAACATTCTCTCTCTCTCTCTGCAGTAACCTAGCTGTTGATCATTCTCTCTACAGTAACCTAGCTGTTGATCATTCTCTCTGCAGTAACCGAGCTGTTGAACATTCTCTCTCTCTCTACAGTAACCTAGCTGTTGATCATTCTCTCTGCAGTAACCGAGCTGTTGATCATTATCTCTCTCTACAGTAACCTAGCTGTTGAACATTCTCTCTCTCTACAGTAACCTAGCTGTTGATCATTCTCTCTACAGTAACCTAGCTGTTGAACATTCTCTCTCTCTCTCTACAGTAACCTAGCTGTTGATCATTCTCTCTACAGTAACCTAGCTGTTGAACATTCTCTCTCTCTCTACAGTAACCTAGCTGTTGATCATTCTCTCTACAGTAACCTAGCTGTTGAACATTCTCTCTCTCTCTACAGTAACCTAGCTGTTGATCATTCTCTCTACAGTAACCTAGCTGTTGATCATTCTCTCTACAGTAACCTAGCTGTTGAACATTCTCTCTCTCTACAGTAACCTAGCTGTTGATCATTCTCTCTACAGTAACCTAGCTGTTGAACATTCTCTCTCTCTCTACAGTAACCTAGCTGTTGATCATTCTCTCTACAGTAACCTAGCTGTTGAACATTCTCTCTACAGTAACCTAGCTGTTGATCATTCTCTCTACAGTAACCTAGCTGTTGATCATTCTCTCTCTCTCTACAGTAACCTAGCTGCTGATCATTCTCTCTCTCTACAGCACATATGTCAGAGTCAAGGCCCGCGGGCCACATCCGGCCCGCAAGAAGGTTTTTTACGGCCCCTGGGATGATCTTGATTTATTATTAGAACCGGCCCGCAGCAAGCCGGCAGCCCGCAGATCTTTTACACGCACCAATACTACATTTCCCACAATGCAAAGGTGACGCACCGAGCAGTAGGCTGCTTCATTTCAATATTTATTGGCACAGCAGTCGTCAGCATCACAGTAAAATTAACTTTCAGATACCCATCAAAAATGGCAAAACGGAAGGTGGATACTGAGAACCGGGGGTTTCAAACAAGGTGGGAGTCGGAGTATATGTTCACGAAGGTAGCTGGAAAACCTGTGTGTCTTCTGTGTGGAGAAAGTGTGGCGGTACTGAAAGAGTATAATCTGAGACGACATTATGAAACGAAACACGCGGACAAAAACAAGAATATGGACATGGAACAAAGGCTACAAAAGGCAGAGGAATTAAAACGAGGCCTCAAATCTCGACAGGCTCTGTTCAAAAAAGCCAAATCACAAGGCCAGGCTGCTGTCAAGGCCAGTTTTATTTTGGCAGAAGAGATCGCTAAATCAGCCCGGCCATTTACGGAGGGGGATTTCATCAAAAACTGCATGATTAAAGTTTGTGACGAAGTTTGCCCAGAAAAAAGGCAACTCTTTTTAAATGTGAGTCTGAGCAGAAACACCATTGCCGAGAGAGTAGACCAGTTGTCCATCAATCTAAAAGAGCAGCTTGTGAAAAAGGGAAAAGATTTTATTGCATATTCCTTGGCTGTGGATGAGAGCACCGACATTTCTGACATTGCCCAGTTGTCAATTTTCATCCGCGGAGTGGACTCCAACCTAAGCGTGACAGAGGAGTTTTTGGCTTTACGTCCTATGCATGGCACAACTACGGGGCATGATTTGTATGAAGAGGTGTCAAGATGTGTAAATGAGATGGAGCTGCCTTGGGAAAAACTCGTGGGTTTGACAACCGACGGAGCACCTGCGATGTGTGGACACAGGAGCGGACTGGTGGCGAAGATACGGGAAAAGATGCAAGAGGAAAACGCGACAGGTGAGCTGACAGCTTATCATTGTATCATACACCAGGAAGCGTTGTGCGGTAAAGCCTTGAAAATGGAGCATGTAATGAGCATCATCACGCGCACAGTTAACTTTATCAGAGCCAAAGGTTTGAATCACCGCCAGTTCAAGGCATTTCTGACGGAGTTAGAAACGGAGCATGGTGATTTGCCTTATCACACAGAGGTGCGATGGCTAAGCCAGGGAAAGGTGCTTCAAAGATGTTTCGAGCTTCGTGAGGAGATTTGTCTGTTCTTGGACAGCAAAGGGAAAGACACAACACAACTCCGAGACGAAATGTTTCTGTGTGAAATGGCTTTTCTGTGTGACATTACGAGTCATCTGAATGCAATAAACTTGCAGCTGCAGGGTCGGGATCGTGTCATCTCTGATATGTACAGTACAGTGAAGGCATTTAAAACCAAACTGACTCTGTGGGAGACGCAGATGCGGAAAGAAAATTTGAGCCACTTTCCCAGCTGCCAGACCATGAAAGAGAAGCTCTCTACCAGTGCGTTCCCGAGCACACAGTTGGCTGATAAAATAGGTATGCTTGCCGCTGACTTTCGACGCCGATTTGCTGACTTTGAAGCACAAAAAAGCAGGTTGGAACTGCTCGGTAACCCATTTGCTGTTGACGTGGAAAGCTCACCACCAAACCTCCAAATGGAGTTGATTGACCTCCAATGCAATGATGCACTGAGGGCAAAATATGCGGCAGTGGGTGCTGCGGAGTTCGCCCGTTTCCTCCCCGGCACAATGCCCCAGCTGCGCATCCAGGCTGCTCAAACGTTGTCTATGTTTGGCAGCACATACCTGTGTGAACAACTGTTTTCTTTGATGAACCTGAACAAAACATCACACAGAAGTCGACTTACTGCTGAACACCTCCACTCAATTCTGAGGATTTCTTCAGCTCAGAGCCTTACCCCGAACATTGATGAACTTGTGGAAAAGATGGGACACCACCAAGTATCACCCTCAACCTCAAACAAGTGAACATTACTGTGCAATCACATATTTAGAGTTTTTACTCAGTTCAAGTTTAAAAGTTAAAATTTAATATTTGTTTTCACTGCATGTTACTTCTCCTTAAACAAAGTGTTGTTTTTGATTAATAGATTTTTGCACTTTATTTTTTTGTATTTCAATCCAATTATATTTTAAAAATATTTCAGTTGAGTGGATGATAGAAAATTGCTATTATTGTTTTTTCTTTGAAGTAAATTTAGCCCACTTTTGCTAAAATAGAAAATATAGTCTACTGATGGTGCCTTGAATACCGGTTTCTTTCATTTAATGTTCATGTTATGGGGATATTTATATAAAGGAAATTTGTCTTTTGTGTCTGTTGAAAATTAAAGATTACTGACAGAGCCATAAGAAAATATTGCTTTATTTATCTGATCATATTGTAATATATTTGTTAGGTTTTCAGTAGGTTCAATTAGGTTCACTAGACTATATGCGTCATTTAAAAATTTTTCAATGAACATTCGAACAGTCCGGCCCTCGTCTTGTAGCTGATTTTTTTATTTGGCCCTCCGTCCATTTGACTTTGACACCCCTGCTCTACAGTAACCTAGCTGTTGAACATTCTCTCTAAAGTAACCTAGCTGTTGATCATTCTCTCTACAGTAACCTAGCGGTTGATCATTCTCTCTCTACAGTAACCTAGCTGTTGATCATTCTCTCTCTACAGTAACCTAGCTGTTGATCATTCTCTCTCTCTCTACAGTAACCTAGCTGTTGAACATTCTCTCTCTCTCTACAGTAACCTAGCTGTTGAACATTCTCTCTCTCTCTACAGTAACCTAGCTGTTGATCATTCTCTCTCTCTCTACAGTAACCTAGCTGTTGATCATTCTCTCTCTCTCTACAGTAACCTAGCTGTTGATCATTCTCTCTCTCTCTACAGTAACCTAGCTGTTGATCATTCTCTCTAGAGTAACCTAGCTGTTGAACATTCTCTCTCTCTCTACAGTAACCTAGCTGTTGATCATTCTCTCTCTCTCTGCAGTAACCTAGCTGTTGATCATTCTCTCTACAGTAACCTAGCTGTTGATCATTCTCTCTCTCTCTACAGTAACCTAGCTGTTGATCATTCTCTCTAGAGTAACCTAGCTGTTGAACATTCTCTCTCTCTCTACAGTAACCTAGCTGTTGATCATTCTCTCTAGAGTAACCTAGCTGTTGAACATTCTCTCTACAGTAACCTAGCTGTTGAACATTCTCTCTACAGTAACCTAGCTGTTGAACATTCTCTCTCTCTCTACAGTAACCTAGCTGTTGATCATTCTCTCTACAGTAACCTAGCTGTTGAACATTCTCTCTACAGTAACCTAGCTGTTGAACATTCTCTCTCTCTCTACAGTAACCTAGCTGTTGATCATTCTCTCTAGAGTAACCTAGCTGTTGAACATTCTCTCTCTCTACAGTAACCTAGCTGTTGATCATTCTCTCTAGAGTAACCTAGCTGTTGATCATTCTCTCTCTCTCTACAGTAACCTAGCTGTTGAACATTCTCTCTCTCTCTACAGTAACCTAGCTGTTGATCATTCTCTCTACAGTAACCTAGCTGTTGAACATTCTCTCTACAGTAACCTAGCTGTTGATCATTCTCTCTACAGTAACCTAGCTGTTGATCATTCTCTCTCTCTCTACAGTAACCTAGCTGCTGATCATTCTCTCTCTCTACAGTAACCTAGCTGTTGAACATTCTCTCTAAAGTAACCTAGCTGTTGATCATTCTCTCTACAGTAACCTAGCGGTTGATCATTCTCTCTCTACAGTAACCTAGCTGTTGATCATTCTCTCTCTCTACAGTAACCTAGCTGTTGATCATTCTCTCTCTCTCTACAGTAACCTAGCTGTTGATCATTCTCTCTTTCTACAGTAACCTAGCTGTTGAACATGGTAAACTGGTGTAACCATCATGGCATTATCATTAGTAGACTTAGTATAGCAGCCTGGAGCTGTAGGTAATGTCTGTAGGTAATGTCATTATGGGAGGAGGCGTTGTGGGAGCAGGCGTTGTGGGAGGAGTTGTGGGAGGAAGCGTTGTGGGAGGAGGCGTTGTGGGAGAAGGAGTTGTGGGAGGAGGCATTGTGGGAGCAGGCGTTGTGGGAGCAGGCGTTGTGGGAGGAGGAGTTGTGGGAGGAGGCGTTGTGGGAGGAGGCGTTGTGGGAGGAGGCGTTGTGGGAGAAGGAGTTGTGGGAGGAGGCATTGTGGGAGCAGGCGTTGTGGGAGCAGGCGTTGTGGGAGGAGGAGTTGTGGGAGGAGGTGTTGTGGGAGGAGGCGTTGTGGGAGGAGGAGTTGTGGGAGGAGGCGTTGTGGGAGGAGGCGTTGTGGGAGGAGGAGTTGTGGGAGAAGGAGTTGTGGGAGAAGGAGTTGTGGGAGGAGGCGTTGTGGGAGGAGGCGTTGTGGGAGGAGGCGTTGTGGGAGGAGGCGTTGTGGGAGGAGACGTTGTGGGAGGAGGCATTGTGGGAGAAGGAGTTGTGGGAGAAGGAGTTGTGGGAGGAGGCGTTGTGGGAGGAAGCGTTGTGGGAGGAGGAGTTGTGGGAGGAGGCGTTGTGGGAGGATTACGTGTATCAAACAGGTGCTGGTAGATTACAATATAATTATTCTCTCTGACCAGCTGGAACAGTGTAAACAACACTACATACAGAAGTGTACCAGACAGTCTGTTAGGATGTTGTTCTGTACTGTGTTACACCCCCAGGATCCTGTTAGGATGTTGTTCTGTACTGTGTTACACCCCCAGGATCCTGTTAGGATGTTGTTCTGTACTGTGTTACACCCCCAGGATCCTGTTAGGATGTTGTTCTGTACTGTGTTACACCCCCAGGATCCTGTTAGGATGTTGTTCTGTACTGTGTTACACCCCCAGGATCCTGTTAGGATGTTGTTCTGTACTGTGTTACACCCCCAGGATCCTGTTAGGATGTTGTTCTGTACTGTGTTACACCCCCAGGATCCTGTTAGGATGTTGTTCTGTACTGTGTTACACCCCCAGGATCCTGTTAGGATGTTGTTCTGTACTGTGTTACAAACCCCCAGGATCCTGTTAGGATGTTGTTCTGTACTGTGTTACACCCCCAGGATCCTGTTAGGATGTTGTTCTGTACTGTGTTACCCCCAGGATCCTGTTAGGATGTTGTTCTGTACTGTGTTACCCCCAGGATCCTGTTAGGATGTTGTTCTGTACTGTGTTACCCCCAGGATCCTGTTAGGATGTTGTTCTGTATTGTGTTACAAACCCCCAGGATCCTGTTAGGATGTTGTTATGTACTGTGTTACACCCCCAGGATCCTGTTAGGATGTTGTTCTGTACTGTGTTACACCCACAGGATCCTGTTAGGATGTTGTTCTGTACTGTGTTACACCCCCAGGATCATGTTAGGATGTTGTTCTGTACTGTGTTACCCCCAGGATCCTGTTAGGACATTGTTATGTACTGTGTTACACCCCCAGGATCCTGTTAGGATGTTGTTCTGTACTGTGTTACCCCCAGGATCCTGTTAGGATGTTGTTCTGTACTGTGTTACACCCCCAGGATCATGTTAGGATGTTGTTCTGTACTGTGTTACACCCCCAGGATCCTGTTAGGATGTTGTTCTGTACTGTGTTACACCCCCAGGATCCTGTTAGGATGTTGTTCTGTACTGTGTTACACCCCCAGGATCCTGTTAGGATGTTGTTGTGTACTGTGTTACACCCCCAGGATCCTGTTAGGATGTTGTTCTGTAGCGTGTTACACCCCCTGGATCCTGTTAGGATGTTGTTCTGTACTGTGTTACAAACCCCCAGGATCCTGTTAGGATGTCGTTCTGTACTGTATTACATTATTAATAAGTCTCACAGATACACTCTCAACACTATACCACCCTAGAGGATCCTAGCCCTTCCTCTGAACCTGCCACTACTAGACCCTCTAGCCCTGCTAATGTACTACATGCCTGGCCTGGCCAGAGATGGAATTTCAGCAGAGCTGGTATTCATAGAATACATTGATTGTCCCAGATTGCATCATATCCCCTTCTTTTTGTTGTTGCTGTAGTGCACTACTTTTGAGCCCTATGTAGTGTGGAGAACAGTAGTGCACTACTTTTGAGCCCTATGTAGTGTGGAGAACAGTAGTGCACTACTTTTGAGCCCTACGTAGTGTGGAGAACAGTAGTGCACTACTTTTGAGCCCTATGTAGTGTGGAGAACAGTAGTGCACTACTTTTGAGCCCTATGTAGTGTGGAAAACAGTAGTGCACTACTTTTGAGCCCTACGTCGTGTGGAAAACAGTAGTGCACTACTTTTGAGCCCTACGTCATGTGGAGAACAGTAGTGCACTACTTTTGAGCCCTATGTAGTGTGGAAAACAGTAGTGCACTACTGTTGAGCCCTACGTCGTGTGGAGAACAGTAGTGCACTACTTTTGAGCCCTACGTAGTGTGGAGAACAGTAGTGCACCGTTGGGAATAGTGTTCCGTTTTGTGACACAGCCTCCTGTGTTGTTAAACCAGGGTCAGATTACTCAATACATCTATAGTATATTTACGTCAGCACTTCCTGAAAGGGGAGTTTTAACTGTCGGACCACTAGATGATTTACTCACAGGAAACCAAGCCCTGCCCTCAGATCAGCTGATGTGATGATACCTTTGAGGTATTAGGACGTGGAGAGAAGGGAGTTGGAGATGTGAAAGTCTGAAGAAGTCATTTTCTGTGTCCCAAATGGCTACCTACATAGTGCACTACTTATGCACTGGAAAGGGAATGGGGTGTAATGTGGAACGCAGTCCCCCCCCCCCCCTTTATGAGAGAGAGCTTTATGAATCATCCACATCCTGCTGGTCTAACGTTCTGAGAGTAATGTACCGAGGTTACAGAGAGAGCTTTATGAATCATCCACATCCTGCTGGTCTAACGTTCTGAGAGTAATGTACCGAGGTTACAGAGAGAGCTTTATGAATCATCCACATCCTGCTGGTCTAACGTTCTGAGAGTAATGTACCTAGGTTACAGAGAGAGCTTTATGAATCATCCACATCCTGCTGGTCTAACGTTCTGAGAGTAATGTACCGAGGTTACAGAGAGAGCTTTATGAATCATCCACATCCTACTGTCTAACGTCCTGAGAGTAATGTACCAAGGTTACAGAGAGAGCTTTATGAATCATCCACATCCTGCTGGTCTAACGTTCTGAGAGTAATGTACCGAGGTTACAGAGAGAGCTTTATGAATCATCCACATCCTGCTGGTCTAACGTTCTGAGAGTAATGTACCAAGGTTACAGAGAGAGCTTTATGAATCATCCACATCCTGCTGGTCTAACGTTCTGAGAGTAATGTACCAAGGTTACAGAGAGAGCTTTATGAATCATCCACATCCTACTGTCTAACGTCCTGAGAGTAATGTACCAAGGTTACAGAGAGAGCTTTATGAATCATCCACATCCTGCTGGTCTAACGTTCTGAGAGTAATGTACCAAGGTTACAGAGAGAGCTTTATGAATCATCCACATCCTACTGTCTAACGTCCTGAGAGTAATGTACCAAGGTTACAGAGAGAGCTTTATGAATCATCCACATCCTGCTGGTCTAACGTTCTGAGAGTAATGTACCGAGGTTACAGAGAGAGCTTTATGAATCATCCACATCCTGCTGGTCTAATGTTCTGAGAGTAATGTACCGAGGTTACAGAGAGAGCTTTATGAATCATCCACATCCTGCTGGTCTAACGTTCTGAGAGTAATGTACCTAGGTTACAGAGAGAGATTTATGAATCATCCACATCCTGCTGGTCTAACGTCCTGAGAGTAATGTACCAAGGTTACAGAGAGAGCTTTATGAATCATCCACATCCTGCTGGTCTAATGTTCTGAGAGTAATGTACCAAGGTTACAGAGAGAGCTTTATGAATCATCCACATCCTGCTGGTCTAACGTTCTGAGAGTAATGTACCAAGGTTACTGGACATTCTTCAGATGAACTTCCTCTTCCTGTCCCAGCTGTAGCTTCTAGTTTACAGATAGAGCAGTATATCTATCTTCCTGTCCCAGCCGTAGCTTCTAGTTTACAGATAGAGCAGTATATCTATCTTCCTGTCCCAGCCGTAGCTTCTAGTTTACAGATAGAGCAGTTTATCCAAGGTTAAAAGATATACAGCTCAACTCTTGGTAGGACAATGGAGGTTTGCTTCACAAATCAATGCTTAAATGTTAATTTAAAAGCAATATGTTTCAGCAAATACCTTCGTCTGGGTTCAGGGCAGGAGTTACTCCGAAGTACTGATTGTGTTAATAATGTCGATATCCTCACATTTGCTCCGAGAACGTGATCAATCCATTTGACCATGAGTCGATATATCACTGTAAAAATCCCTTTCTATCTTTCATATGTTCCTCATTACAGGACATTCTCTGTAGTTAGTTTACAGGACATTCTCTGTAGTTAGTTTACAGGACATTCTCTGTAGTTAGTTTACAGGACATTCTCTGTAGTTAGTTTACAGGACAATTCACTGTAGTTAGTTTACAGGACATTCTCTGTAGTTCGTTTACAGGACATTCTCTGTAGTTAGTTTACAGGACATTGAGTGTAGTTAGTAGTTTACAGGACATTCTCTGTAGTTAGTTTACAGGACATTGAGTGTAGTTAGTAGTTTACAGGACATTCTCTGTAGTTAGTTTACAGGACATTGAGTGTAGTTAGTAGTTTACAGGACATTCTCTGTAGTTAGTTTACAGGACATTGACTGTAGTTAGTTTACAGGACATTCTCTGTAGTTAGTTTACAGGACATTGAGTGTAGTTAGTTTACAGGACATTGAGTGTAGTTAGTTTACAGGACATTGACTGTAGTTAGTTTACAGGACATTGACTGTAGTTAGTTTACAGGACATTGAGTGTAGTTAGTTTACAGGACATTGACTGTAGTTAGTTTACAAGACATTGACTGTAGTTAGTTTACAGGACATTCTCTGTCGTTAGTTTACAGGACATTGACTGTAGTTAGTTTAGTTTACAGGACATTCTCTGTAGTTAGTTTACAGGACATTGAGTGTAGTTAGTTTACAGGACATTCTCTGTAGTTAGTTTACAGGACATTCTCTGTAGTTAGTTTACAGAACATTCTCTGTAGTTAGTTTACAGGACATTGACTGTAGTTAGTTTACAGGACATTCTCTGTAGTTAGTTTACAGGACATTGACTGTAGTTAGTTTAGTTTACAGGACATTGACTGTAGTTAGTTTACAGGACATTCTCTGTAGTTAGTTTACGGGACATTGACTGTAGTCAGTTTATAGGACATTCTCTGTAGTTAGTTTACAGGGCATAGACTGTAGTCAGTTTACAGGACATTCTCTGTAGTTAGTTTACAGGACATTCTCTTTAGTTAGTTTACAGGACATTCTCTGTAGTTAGTTTACAGGACATTGACTGTAGTTAGTGTACAGGACATTGACTGTAGTTAGTTTACAGGACATTCTCTG
>NC_048565.1:92953467-92955967 GCF_013265735.2 Oncorhynchus mykiss | reverse complement strand
GTTCAACATGAACGAGGCGTGTTGTTCCATGAACGAGGCGTGTTGTTCCATGATCGAGGCGTGTTGTTCCACATGATCGAGGCGTGTTGTTCCACATGATCTAGGCGTGTTGTTCCATGAACGAGGCGTGTTGTTCCACATGATCGAGGCGTGTTGTTCCATGAACGAGGCGTGTTGTTCCACATGATCGAGGCGTGTTGTTCCACATGAACGAGGCGTGTTGTTCCACATGATCGAGGCGTGTTGTTCCATGATCGAGGCGTGTTGTTCCACATGATTGAGGCGTGTTGTTCCACATGAACGAGGCGTGTTGTTCCACATGAACGAGGCGTGTTGTTCCACATGATTGAGGCGTGTTGTTCCACATGAACGAGGCGTGTTGTTCCACATGAACGAGGCGTGTTGTTCCATGATCGAGGCGTGTTGTTCCACATGAACGAGGCGTGTTGTTCCACATGATCGAGGCGTGTTGTTCCACATGATTGAGGCGTGTTGTTCCACATGAACGAGGCGTGTTGTTCCACATGAACGAGGCGTGTTGTTCCATGATCGAGGCGTGTTGTTCCACATGAACGAGGCGTGTTGTTCCATGAACGAGGCGTGTTGTTCCACATGATCGAGGCGTGTTGTTCCATGATCGAGGCGTGTTGTTCCACATGATTGAGGCGTGTTGTTCCACATGAACGAGGCGTGTTGTTCCATGAACGAGGCGTGTTGTTCCATGATCGAGGCGTGTTGTTCCACATGAACGAGGCGTGTTGTTCCATGAACGAGGCGTGTTGTTCCACATGATCGAGGCGTGTTGTTCCACATGATTGAGGCGTGTTGTTCCACATGAACGAGGCGTGTTGTTCCACATGATCGAGGCGTGTTGTTCCATGAACGAGGCGTGTTGTTCCACATGATTGAGGCGTGTTGTTCCACATGAACGAGGCGTGTTGTTCCACATGAACGAGGCGTGTTGTTCCACATGAACGAGGCGTGTTGTTCCACATGAATGAGGCGTGTTGTTCCATGAACGAGGCGTGTTGTTCCACATGAACGAGGCGTGTTGTTCCACATGAACGAGGCGTGTTGTTCCATGAACGAGGCGTGTTGTTCCATGATCGAGGCGTGTTGTTCCATGAACGAGGCGTGTTGTTCCATGAACGAGGCGTGTTGTTCCACATGATCGAGGCGTGTTGTTCCACATGATCGAGGCGTGTTGTTCCATGATCGAGGCGTGTTGTTCCATGATCGAGGCGTGTTGTTCCATGATCGAGGCGTGTTGTTCCATGATCGAGGCGTGTTGTTCCACATGATCGAGGCGTGTTGTTCCACATGATCGAGGCGTGTTGTTCCACATGATCGAGGCGTGTTGTTCCACATGAAAGCCTCCGTGTCAGTGTTCTTTAATATCCAACACTTTGACCTTTTTCATCACGATAATGTGAAGGACAGAACCCACCTCACCCTTCAACAGAACCCACCTCACCCTTCAACAGAACCCACCTCACCCTTCAACAGAACCCACCTCACCCTTCAACAGAACCCACCTCACCCTTCAACAGAACCCACCTCACCGTTCAACAGAACCCACCTCACCCTTCAACAGAACCCACCTCACCCTTCAACAGAACCCATCTCACCCTTCAACAGAACCCACCTCACCCTTCAACAGAACCCACCTCACCCTTCAACAGAACCCATCTCACCCTTCAACAGAACCCACCTCACCCTTCAACAGAACACATCACGTCCCTCAGTCGATTAGCTGATGGTTATTGCTGTAGACTGATGTCTACGGTCTGCACACTGCTGTGTGAACAGAGCACATCATCTCTGTTCAGAGTGGAGAAGATGTGGTGAGAGAGATGATGATATGAGTGTGTGTGTGTGTGTGTGTGTGTGTGTGTGGTGTGGTTTTGTGTGTGTGTGGTTGTGTGTGTGTGTGTGTGTGTGTGTGTGTGTGTGTGTGTGTGTGTGTGTGTGTGTGTGTGTGTGTGTGTGTGTGTGTGTGTGGTTGTGTGTGTGTGTGTGTGTGGTTGTGTGTGTGTGTGTGTGTGTGTGTGTGTGTGTGTGTGTGTGTGTGAGTGTGTGTGTGTGTGTGGTGAGAGGAGAAGACCAGGGCAGAGAGAGAGAGATACTATCCAGACAAGACATCAGACATGTAGCCTTGGGCTCCAGCCAGGACTGTTCCACAGGGCTTTCCTCTCACACAGCCTCACTTCCCTCCCAGGTCTCCGTGTGTGTGTTTGTGTGTGTGTGTGTGTGTGTGTGTGTGTGTGTGTGTGTCTACAGAGTATTTTCAGAAAGAGGTTTCAGAACAACATTGTGTCTCTCTCAATCCCCACCAGTCAGTCATGACTCTGTCTGAGCAGCTCACAGCTACACACTAAGACAGAGGGAACAAGAGGACGAGCAGAACCAGACTAACACTCAGACAGAGGGAACAAGAGGACGAGGAGAACCAGACTAACACTAAGACAGAGGGAACAAGAGGACGAGGAGAACCAGACTA
>NC_048565.1:92903467-92948467 GCF_013265735.2 Oncorhynchus mykiss | reverse complement strand
ATCCCATACTGTTTTTATTTATTTATTTTTCTGCTCTTTTGCACACCAATATCTCTACCTGTACATGACCATCTGATCATTTATCACTCCAGTGTTAATCTGCAAAATTGTAATTATTCGCCTACCTCCTCATGCCTTTTGCACACATTGTATATAGACTCCCCCTTTGTTTTCTACTGTGTTATTGACTTGTTAATTGTTTACTCCATGTGTAACTCTGTGTTGTCTGCTCATACTGCTATGCTTTATCTTGGCCAGGTCGCAGTTGCAAATGAGAACTTGTTCTCAACTAGCCTACCTGGTTAAATAAAGGTGAAATAAAAAAAAAAAAAAAAGTGTTGGACAGGGATACAACTGAGACAGTGTTGGACAGGGATACAGCTGAGAGACAGTGTTGGACAGGGATACAGCTGAGACAGTGTTGGACAGGGATACAGATGAGACAGTGTTGGACAGGGATACAGCTGAGACAGTGTTGACAGAGATACAGCTGAGAGACAGTGTTGGACAGGGATACAGCTGAGACAGTGGTGGACAGGGATACAGCTGAGACAGTGTTGGACAGGGAGACAGCTGAGAGACAGTGTTGGACAGGGAGACAGCTGAGAGACAGTGTTGGACAGGGATACAGTGTTGGACAGGGATACAGCTGAGACAGTGTTTGACAGGGAGACAGCTGAGACAGTGTTGGACAGGGATACAGCTGAGACAGTGTTGGACAGGGATACAGCTGAGACAGTGTTGGACAGGGATACAGCTGAGACAGTGTTGGACAGGGATACAGCTGAGACAGTGTTTGACAGGGATACAGCTGAGACAGTGTTGGACAGGCAGACAGCTGAGAGACAGTGTTGGACAGGGATACAGCTGAGACAGTGTTGGACAGGGATACAGCTGAGACAGTGTTGGACAGGGAGACAGCTGAGAGACAGTGTTGGACAGGGAGACAGCTGAGAGACAGTGTTGGACAGGGATACAGTGTTGGACAGGGATACAGCTGAGACAGTGTTTGACAGGGATACAGCTGAGACAGTGTTGGACAGGGATACAGCTGAGACAGTGTTTGACTCAGAGACAGCTGAGACAGTGTTGGACAGGCAGACAGCTGAGAGACAGTGTTGGACAGGGATACAGTGTTGGACAGGGATACGGTGTTGGACAGGGATACAGCTGAGACAGTGTTGGACAGGGATACAGTGATGGACAGGGATACAGCTGAGACAGTGTTGGACAGGGATACAGCTGAGACAGTGTTGGACAGGGATACAGCTGAGACAGTGTTTGACTCAGAGACAGCTGAGACAGTGTTGGACAGGCAGACAGCTGAGAGACAGTGTTGGACAGGGATACAGTGTTGGACAGGGATACAGTGTTGGACAGGGATACAGCTGAGACAGTGTTGGACAGAGATACAGTGTTGGACAGGGATACAGCTGAGACAGTGGTGGACAGGGATACAGCTGAGACAGTGTTGGACAGGGAGACAGCTGAGAGACAGTGTTGGACAGGGAGACAGCTGAGAGACAGTGTTGGACAGGGATACAGTGTTGGACAGGGATACAGCTGAGACAGTGTTTGACAGGGAGACAGCTGAGACAGTGTTGGACAGGGATACAGCTGAGACAGTGTTGGACAGGGATACAGCTGAGACAGTGTTGGACAGGGATACAGCTGAGACAGTGTTGGACAGGGATACAGCTGAGACAGTGTTTGACTCAGAGACAGCTGAGACAGTGTTGGACAGGGATACAGCTGAGACAGTGTTTGACTCAGAGCCAGCTGAGACAGTGTTGGACAGGCAGACAGCTGAGAGACAGTGTTGGACAGGGATACAGCTGAGACAGTGTTGGACAGGGATACAGCTGAGACAGTGTTGGACAGGGAGACAGCTGAGAGACAGTGTTGGACAGGGAGACAGCTGAGAGACAGTGTTGGACAGGGATACAGTGTTGGACAGGGATACAGCTGAGACAGTGTTTGACAGGGATACAGCTGAGACAGTGTTGGACAGGGATACAGCTGAGACAGTGTTTGACTCAGAGACAGCTGAGACAGTGTTGGACAGGCAGACAGCTGAGAGACAGTGTTGGACAGGGATACAGTGTTGGACAGGGATACGGTGTTGGACAGGGATACAGCTGAGACAGTGTTGGACAGGGATACAGCTGAGACAGTGTTGGACAGGGATACAGCTGAGACAGTGTTTGACTCAGAGACAGCTGAGACAGTGTTGGACAGGCAGACAGCTGAGAGACAGTGTTGGACAGGGATACAGTGTTGGACAGGGATACAGTGTTGGACAGGGATACAGCTGAGACAGTGTTGGACAGAGATACAGTGATGGACAGGGATACAGCTGAGACAGTGTTGGACAGGGATACAGCTGAGACAGTGTTGGACAGGGATACAGCTGAGACAGTGTTGGACAGGGATACAGCTGAGACAGTGTTGACAGGGATACAGCTGAGACAGTGTTGGACAGGGATACAGCTGAGACAGTGTTGGACAAGGATACAGCTGAGACAGTGTTGGACAGGGAGACAGTGTTGGACAGGGAGACAGCTGAGACAGTGTTGGACAGGGAGACAGAATATCATATGGCTCAGTTGGTGCCGTCGTCCAAAGCTATGATGCATTGCCTGTATTGTCAAGAAATACATGTTATCAGGAATATATAGAGTTGTGAGGATCCACGGCCCTGATACCTGATCTACAGGCTGCTGTTGAGTCTCTCAGCTCAGTTAACTGTTGTAACGGATACACGGACTGTGTCAATAATGACTTCCTCTGCTGTGGCTGACTGCCTCCTCATCCTCCTCTCCTCAGTAACACAGCTCTCTGCTGTGGCTGACTGCCTCATCATCCTCCCCTCCTCCGTAACACAACTCTCTACTAGACTGATGCTCATCCTCCCCTCCTCAGTAACACAGCTCTCTGCTGTGGCTGACTGCCTCCTCATCCTCCCTTCCTCAGTAACACAGCTCTCTGCTGTGGCTGACTGCCTCCTAATCCTCCCCTCCTCAGTAACACAGCTCTCTGCTGTGGCTGACTGCCTCCTCATCCTCCCCTCCTCAGTAACACAACTCTCTGCTGTGGCTGACTGCCTCCTCATCCTCCCCTCCTCAGTAACACAACTCTCTGCTGTGGCTGACTGCCTCCTCATCCTCCCCTCCTCAGTAACACAACTCTCTGCTGTGGCTGACTGCCTCCTCATCCTCCCCTCCTCAGTAACACAGCTCTCTGCTGTGGCTGACTGCCTCCTCATCTCCCCTCCTCAGTAACACAGCTCTCTGCTGTGGCTGACTGCCTCCTCATCTCCCCTCCTCAGTAACACAGCTCTCTGCTGTGGCTGACTGCCTCCTCATCCTCCCCTCCTCAGTAACACAGCTCTCTGCTGTGGCTGACTGCCTCCTCATCTCCCCTCCTCAGTAACACAGCTCTCTGCTGGACTGATGCTCAGCTTCCTCTCCTCAGTAACACAGCTCTCTGCTGGACAGATCAGATAGAAATCCTGATTCCTATTGGCTGATGCTGGATGAATGAAGTCAAGTGACATCCTTGTGTCTGTTAGTTAATATAGCATAATACTTTATGCTCATATCCCATTGGCTGGCTGTGTGTCAGCTCTTTTTCCATTGGCTGGCTGTGTGTCAGCTCTTTTTCCATTGGCTGTCTGTGTGTCAGCTCTTTTTCCATTGGCTGTCTGTGTCTCAGCTCATTTTCCATTGGCTGTCTGTGTCTCAGCTCATTTTCCATTGGCTGTCTGTGTGTCAGCTCATTTTCCATTGGCTGGCTGTGTCTCAGCTCATTTTCCATTGGCTGGCTGTGTCTCAGCTCATTTTCCATTGGCTGTCTGTGTCTCAGCTCATTTTCCATTGGCTGTCTGTGTCTCAGCTCATTTTCCATTGGCTGGCTGTGTCTCAGCTCATTTTCCATTGGCTGGCTGTGTCTCAGCTCATTTTCCATTGGCTGTCTGTGTGTCAGCTCATTTTCCATTGGCTGTCTGTGTCTCAGCTCATTTTCCATTGGCTGTCTGTGTCTCAGCTCATTTTCCATTGGCTGGCTGTGTCTCAGCTCATTTTCCATTGGCTGTCTGTGTGTCAGCTCATTTTCCATTGGCTGGCTGTGTGTCAGCTCATTTTCCATTGGCTGTCTGTGTGTCAGCTCATTTTCCATTGGCTGGCTGTGTGTCAGCTCATTTTCCATTGGCTGTCTGTGTGTCAGCTCATTTTCCATTGGCTGGCTGTGTCTCAGCTCATTTTCCATTGGCTGTCTGTGTGTCAGCTCTTTTTCCATTGGCTGGCTGTGTGTCAGCTCATTTTCCATTGGCTGTCTGTGTGTCAGCTCATTTTCCATTGGCTGGCTGTGTCTCAGCTCATTTTCCATTGGCTGTCTGTGTGTCAGCTCTTTTTCCATTGGCTGTCTGTGTGTCAGCTCTTTTTCCATTGGCTGGCTGTGTGTCAGCTCATTTTCCATTGGCTGTCTGTGTGTCAGCTCATTTTCCATTGGCTGGCTGTGTCTCAGCTCATTTTCCATTGGCTGTCTGTGTGTCAGCTCTTTTTCCATTGGCTGGCTGTGTCTCAGCTCTTTTTCCATTGGCTGGCTGTGTGTCAGCTCATTTTCCATTGGCTGTCTGTGTGTCAGCTCATTTTCCATTGGCTGGCTGTGTCTCAGCTCTTTTTCCATTGGCTGGCTGTGTCTCAGCTCTTTTTCCATTGGCTGTCTGTGTCTCAGCTCATTTTCCATTGGCTGTCTGTGTGTCAGCTCTTTTTCCATTGGCTGTCTGTGTGTCAGCTCTTTTTCCATTGGCTGGCTGTGTCTCAGCTCTTTTTCCATTGGCTGGCTGTGTGTCAGCTCATTTTCCATTGGCTGTCTGTGTGTCAGCTCATTTTCCATTGGCTGGCTGTGTCTCAGCTCTTTTTCCATTGGCTGGCTGTGTGTCAGCTCATTTTCCATTGGCTGTCTGTGTGTCAGCTCATTTTCCATTGGCTGTCTGTGTCTCAGCTCATTTTCCATTGGCTGGCTGTGTCTCAGCTCATTTTCCATTGGCTGGCTGTGTCTCAGCTCATTTTCCATTGGCTGGCTGTGTCTCAGCTCATTTTCCATTGGCTGGCTGTGTGTCAGCTCACCATCTTCGAGTATCTAGGTCTGTGTGATGTATGTCTGGGTAGATGTCATGTCACTGCCATCTGATTAACTCCGATAATAACTCTGTAGTCCTCCTGAGAGACAGAGGCTTTTAATACCTGCACCAGTTCATCACGGCCTCGATGACGAAGGCTGAGTCCCAGACGGTACCTTATCCTGATGTAGTGTCCTGTTCTGGACCAGGGTTCTGGGGGATGGGCTGACCAGGGTTCTGAGGGATGGGCTGCCGGTCCTGATGTAGTGTCCTGTTCTGGACCAGGGTTCTGAGGGATGGGCTGAACAGGGTTCTGGGGGATGGGCTGACCAGGGTTCTGGGGGATGGGCTGACCAGGGTTCTGAGGGATGGGCTGACCAGGGTTCTGGGGGATGGGCTGACCAGGGTTCTGGGGGATGGGCTGACACATCCTAGGACTACACTGTCACTCTGTCAGCTCTCCTGTCTCTTTCACATTCACACACGCGCGCACACATACACACACCTGCATACACCTACACCTACACACACACACACACACACACACACACACACACACACACACACACACACACACACACACACACACACACACACACACACACACACACACACACACACACACACACACACACTGTTAGTGGGTCTTGCTTGCTGACCCCTGTAATGAGATCTGTTCTTGCAGAGAGAAAGTGTCCCAGTCAGCAGTCAGTGTTCGGTCTGTCGTCTGCTGTTTAGAGGTTACAGAGTTCTGTTCTGTTGTCATCCTGGTTTGATGGAGCAGCATTTTCACACCTTCACACCTTTACCTCTTGAGCTGAAACAGGAGAGACACACCTCTTGAGCTGAAACTGGAGAGACACACCTCTTGAGCTGAAACAGGAGAGACACACCTCTTGAGCTGAAACAGGAGAGACACACCTCTTGAGCTGAAACAGGAGAGACACACCTCTTGAGCTGAAACAGGAGAGACACACCTCTTGAGCTGAAACAGGACTGGAGAGACACACCTCTTGAGCTGAAACAGGAGAGACACACCTCTTTGACTCCAGATAGGACAGCCGCTGTCACGGACTGTGAAATGTATAGTGATTCTATATGTACTGTGAAAACGTGAAGACACGTTGGCTCACTATTTAAATAGAAGATGGAGAACCGGGCTAGCTATACGATGAAAAGTTTTGGCGCAGGTACAGCCGACTAACGTTAGCTAACGATACCTACAGTAGCAAATAATCAATACAAAATAAATACTTGGGTTTCAAATATTAATATAAATCATCTACAAATAATATTGCGTGATGTAACTATCAATCCCCCCCCCTCCCCCCTGATCACTACTACATATCTCCCCATCAGAAACAGCCAATGTCCATGGTAACAGTCCCCCTAGGATCAGTACCCTCCCTCCCCTGCTCGGCTTAGCCAACAGACTGTCACCGTAGCAACCACGGAACCTCGGAATTTCGCAAGCGTTCTCTCTCAGAATCTTTGCCTTTCCACGGTGTTCTTTCCAGGTAGATTCGTTCTGCTCCTCTCTGACTTCCCTCTTCTCCCCCTCTTATGACTCCCTCCTTTTCTCACACCCACACCAGCACATTCTCCCCTTCTCCCTCCCTCACGCCTGCCCTGCTCTCCATGTTCCTCTCTCATATATTCAAGCTAGATATCCCCCTAGGGTTTTAAGAGATTATATTACTTGGCATATCACACAGCAACAGTTTCTCCATATAGATTGTGTGTGTGTGTGTGTGTGTGTGTGTGTGTGTGTGTGTGTGTGTGTGTGTGTGTGTGTGTGTGTGTGTGTGTGTGTGTGTGTGTGTGTGCGTTTGTGGCTGTGTGTGTGTTTTTCATACATGATAAATCATTTTAAAACCAACTGGGTAGAAAAGCTAACATCTGAAACCTGCTAGAAGTAGACCTTGGTTCACAGAGTCTGTTTCAGTCAGTAAATGTATTCAGCTACACATCTAACACTGATCTGGGATCAGACTAAATATAGTGACAATGAAATATAAAGAGGATTCATACTGAGACACTGATCTGGGATCAGATCCGGGAGGAAATGATGCTCTATTAAATTACTCATCTTTTTGGGCCGCAGAATTGACTTCCTCCTCATGACTGGTACTATTATATATCAGGAGAATTAGTAGTGATGGTTCCTCTACATGACTGGTACTATTATATATCAGGAGAATTAGTAGTGATGGGAATGACTTCCTCCACATGACTGGTACTATTATATATCAGGATAATTAGTAGTGATGGGAATGACTTCCTCCTCATGACTGGTACTATTATATATCAGGAGAATTAGTAGTGATGGTTCCTCTACATGACTGGTACTATTATATATCAGGAGAATTAGTAGTGATGGTTCCTCTACATGACTGGTACTATTATATATCAGGATAATTAGTAGTGATGGGAATGACTTCCTCCTCATGACTGGTACTATTATATATCAGGAGAATTAGTAGTGATGGTTCCTCTACATGACTGGTACTATTATATATCAGGAGAATTAGTAGTGATGGGAAGGACTTCCTCCACATGACTGGTACTATTATATATCAGGAGAATTAGTAGTGATGGGAAGGACTTCCTCCTCATGACTGGTACTATTCTACTTGTTGTTTTTGGCACCACTTGGGTCCATCATTATTAAACTGTTCTACTTTATCTTTCACCTCTGGGCTTCTTCTTAATCTCCTTTTAATTCATGTCTCTTTCATGGAGCTGTATGGAATGAGCCAAACAGTACGACTTAGAAGGGTTCAACTCCCACTGAGACGTTATGACATAGTCATGACATCACACACCAGGCACCCAATTCCCCTTTAGGGGCTCCTCTTCCCTCACTAAAATGACCCGGAAGGGGTTCATTGGGTCTCTTCATATTATGTGACCTTTTAAATGGTTCTGTTTAGGGCTGCGAAGAAGCCTTGTTGTTAGCAGTGTGCTGCTCCCTGTTTACTGTGGCATCCATTAGGACGACAGGAGGAACCTCTCCTCCTCCTCCTTTTTCTATAAAAGCCACATAATTAAATGTCTGACATCCTCTCCTCCTCCTCTCCTCCTCTCATCCCCCTCTCCTCCTTCTCTCCTCCTCCTCTCATCCCCCTCTCATCCCCTTCTCCTCCTCCTCTCCTCCTCTCATCCCCCTCTCCTCCTCCTCTCCTCCCCTCCTCCTCTCATCCTCCTCCTCCTCTCATCCCCCTCTCATCCTCCTCCTCCTCCTCCCCTCCTCCTCTCATCCTCTCATCCCCCTCTCCTCCTCTTATCCCCCTCCCCTCCTCTCATCCCCCTCTCCTCCTCTCATCCCCCCATCCCCCTCTCCTCCTCTCCTCCTTCCCACCTCCTCTCATCACCCCTCACCCCCCTCCTCTCATCCCCCTCTCATCCTCCTCTCCCTCTTCTTGTTTTCCTATCAAAGCCACATAATTAAATGTCTGACATCCTCTCCTCTTTTCTCTCCCTCTCTGTCTCTCTATTCCTGTAATAAAGGTGGTGACCATCCCTTTAAGAGCGGCTCCTGTAGTAAAGGTGTTGACCATCCCTTTAAGAGCTGTGTGTGCAGTGTGGATATAGTGTGAACCTGCCCGGAGAGCTGGATTGTGGAGCAGCGAGTGTGTCTCCTCCTCTCACACTCCTCTCACACACACCTTGCCGCAAGCCTGGACAGAGGGACACAGAGACAGCAGCTACCCACTGAGCCTCTCTCCTCCCTGGGCTGTGAGGCCGGACCTCAACCCCCTCCCCCTAGCTGAGGACCAGGAGACCCACCTCTAGAGACCCACAGCAGACCTCAGAGAAATGTGACCACTGACTGAACCAAGCCAGGACCAAACAGGCTGTTATGGATCTGAGAAGAAGAAGGAACAGAAGAAACAGCACGCTGTGAATCCCTGCTGGTCCAGGTACTGTCCTTAACATCTGGTCCAGGACCTGTCCATAACATCTGGTCCAGGTACTGTCCATAACATCTGGTCCAGGACCTGTCCATAACATCTGGTCCAGGACCTGTCCATAACCTCCCCTCTAAACCCTGCTGGTCCAGGACCTGTCCATAACATCTGGTCCAGGACCTGTCCATAACATTCCCTCTAAATATTTTTTAAAGCAAACCTCTAGCCTTTTTTAAAGCAAACCTCTAGCCTTGGTGCCAGTCTGTTTTTTGCCTATACCTTATAGAATTATCACACCATGTTTGGCTTGACAATGACAATGGAATAAGCAAACACATAGACTGATCTGGGACCAGGCTAGCAAACTTCCATTGGTGTAAAGCAAACACACAGCCTGATCTGGGACCAGGCTAGCAAACATCTATTGTCCTACCTGATCATTCCTCATAGTGTCTCTCTGCATAGTGGGAATGCTGCCATGGTTACCGAGGCTAGTGGTGAGATAGTTATCTCTCTGCATAGTGGGAATGCTGCCTTGGTTACCGAGGCTAGTGGTCAGATAGTTATCTCTCTGCATTGTGGGAATGCTGCCTTGGTTACCGAGGCTAGTGGTCAGATAGTTATCTCTCTGCATAGTGGGAATGCTGCCTTGGTTACCGAGGCTAGTGGTCATACAGTTATCTCTCTGCATAGTGGGAACACTACTGTATCACCATGGTTACCAAGGCTAGTGGTCAGATAGTTATATCTCTGCATTGTGGGAACACTGCTGTATCACCACAGTTACCAATGCTAGTGGTCAGATAGTTATCTCTCTGCATAGTGGGAATGCTGCCTTGGTTACCGAGGCTAGTGGTCATACAGTTATCTCTCTGCATAGTGGGAACACTACTGTATCACCATGGTTACCAAGGCTAGTGGTCAGATAGTTATATCTCTGCATTGTGGGAACACTGCTGTATTACCATGGTTACCGAGGCTAGTGGTCAGATAGTTATCTCTCTGCATAGTGGGAATGCTGCCTTGGTTACCGAGGCTAGTGGTCATACAGTTATCTCTCTGCATAGTGGGAACACTACTGTATCACCATGGTTACCAAGGCTAGTGGTCAGATAGTTATATCTCTGCATAGTGGGAACACTGCTGTATTACCATGGTTACCGAGGCTAGTGGTCAGATAGTTATCTCTCTGCATAGTGGGAATGCTGCCTTGGTTACCGAGGCTAGTGGTCAGATAGTTATCACTCTGCATAGTGGGAACACTACTGTATCACCATGGTTACCAAGACTAGTGGTCAGATAGTTATCTCTCTGCATAGTGGGAACACTACTGTATCCCTATGGTAACGAAGGCTAGTGGTCAGATAGTTATCTCTCTGCATAGTGGGAACACTACTGTATCACCATGGTTACCAACTATACTATTCCAGATAGTTACATACTATTCCAGATAGTTAGTCATAATAATACCAACTATACTATTCCAGATAGTTACATACTATTCCAGATAGTTACATACTATTCCAGATAGTTACATACTATTCCAGATAGTTAGTCATAATAATACCAACTATACTATTCCAGATAGTTACATACTATTCCAGATAGTTACACACTATTCCAGATAGTTACACACTACTCCAGGTAGTTACATACTATTCCAGATAGTTACATACTATTCCAGATAGTTACATACTATTCCACATAGTTACATACTATTCCAGATAGTTACATACTATTCCAGGTAGTTACATACTATTCCAGATAGTTACATACTATTCCAGATAGTTGCATACTATTCCAGATAGTTACATACTATTCCAGGTAGTTACATACTATTCCAGATAGTTACATACTATTCCAGATAGTTGCATACTATTCCAGATAGTTAGTCATAATAATACCAAGTATACTATTCCAGATAGTTACATACTATTCCAGATAGTTACATACTATTCCACATAGTTACATACTATTCCAGATAGTTACATACTATTCCAGGTAGTTACATACTATTCCAGATAGTTACATACTATTCCAGATAGTTACATACTATTCCAGATAGTTACATACTATTCCAGGTAGTTACATACTATTCCAGATAGTTACATACTATTCCAGATAGTTACATACTATTCCAGGTAGTTATATACTATTCCAGATTGTTACATACTATTCCAGATAGTTACATACTATTCCAGATAGTTGCATACTATTCCAGATAGTTACATACTATTCCAGGTAGTTACATACTATTCCAGATAGTTACATACTATTCCAGATAGTTACATACTATTCCAGGTAGTTACATACTATTCCAGATAGTTACATACTATTCCAGATAGTTACATACTATTCCAGGTAGTTATATACTATTCCAGATAGTTACATACTATTCCAGATAGTTACATACTATTCCAGATAGTTGCATACTATTCCAGATAGTTACATACTATTCCAGGTAGTTACATACTATTCCAGATAGTTACATACTATTCCAGATAGTTGCATACTATTCCAGATAGTTACATACTATTCCAGGTAGTTACATACTATTCCAGATAGTTACATACTATTCCAGATAGTTACATACTATTCCAGGTAGTTACATACTATTCCAGATAGTTACATACTATTCCAGATAGTTACATACTATTCCAGGTAGTTATATACTATTCCAGATAGTTACATACTATTCCAGATAGTTACATACTATTCCAGATAGTTACATACTACTCCAGATAGTTACATACTATTCCAGATAGTTACATACTATTCCAGATAGTTACATACTATTCCAGATAGTTACATACTATTCCAGGTAGTTACATACTATTCCAGATAGTTACATACTATTCCAGGTAGTTACATACTATTCCAGATAGTTACATACTATTCCAGATAGTTACATACTATTCCAGGTAGTTACATACTATTCCAGATAGTTACATACTATTCCAGATAGTTACATACTATTCCAGGTAGTTATATACTATTCCAGATAGTTACATACTATTCCAGATAGTTACATACTATTCCAGATAGTTACATACTATTCCAGATAGTTACATACTACTCCAGATAGTTACATACTATTCCAGATAGTTACATACTATTCCAGATAGTTACATACTATTCCAGATAGTTACATACTATTCCAGGTAGTTATATACTATTCCAGATAGTTACATACTATTCCAGGTAGTTACATACTATTCCAGATAGTTACATACTATTCCAGATAGTTACATACTATTCCAGATAGTTAGTCAGGTAACTACTTTGGATTTGACTGAGAACATACGATATGTTTAACTTGTGACTTTGTTCTTAATCATTTATAACAGCGTGTGTAAGAAGTATACATTTTAAATAACGTCTTCCTGTTTACATTCCCGGGAACATTTCCAGCGCGTTGACATTTTGTGACATTTAACGTGTTTACAGACTGATCTGCCTCGTGTGTAATACGAAACGTCTCTGTCAGGAACACGGTGGTCGGGGAGGGAAGAGGAAATGAAATGTAATTCATTCTGCAGAACAGATACAAGGTTAGATTGGATTAGACACACTGCCTTAAATGGATTTCATCCCAATGTTGTTCTGCAATCTGTCTCACCTCAGTGTGTTTGTGTCTGTGTGTGTGTGTGTGTCTGTGTGCGTGTGTGTCTCTCTCTGTGTGTGTGTGTTTGTTTTGTGTGTGTGTCTTTGTGTGTCTCTCTGTGTGTGTGTGTGTTTGTTTTGTGTGTGTGTGTCTGTGTGTGTCTCTCTGTGTGTGTGTGTGTTTGTTTTGTGTGTGTGTGTCTGTGTGTGTCTCTCTGTGTGTGTGTGTGTTTGTTTTGTGTGTGTGTCTGTGTGTGTGTTTACTGACTGTGTGATATACCATAGATATTAAAACAGAGGGGTGAGGGAGGGACGATTTGGGAGAAAGAGAGACAGAGACAGGGACAGAGATAGAGACAGAGAGACATGGGCAGAGACAGGGACAGGGACAGAGACAGAGAGACATGGACAGGGACAGAGACATGAACAGAGACATGAACAGAGACAGGGACAGGGACAGGGAGACAGGAACAGAGACAGGGACAGGAACAGAGACAGTGACTTAGACAGGGACAGAGACAGTGACTTAGACAGGGACAGAGACAGGAACAGAGACAGGAACAGAGACAGGGACAGAGACAGGGACAGAGACAGAGACAGTGACAGTGACAGAGACAGAGACAGGGACATAGACTGGAACAGAGACAGAGACAGGGACAAAGACAGAGACAGGGACAGAGACAGGGACAGGGAGACAGGAACAGAGACAGGGACAGGAACAGAGACAGTGACTTAGACAGGGACAGAGACAGGAACAGAGACAGGAACAGAGACAGGGACAGAGACAGAGACAGAGACAGGGACAGAGACAGGGACAGAGACTGGAACAGAGACAGGGACAGGGACAGAGACAGGGACAGAGACAGAGACAGGAAAAGAGAGAGGGACAGAGACATGGACAGAGACAGAGACAGGAACAGAGACATGGACAGAGACAGGGACAGAGACAGAGACAGAGACATGGACAGGGACAGAGACAGAGACAGGGACAGAAAAAGTACGTGCTGCATAGGTTATCCAGAGGTGTTTTCAGGTTGGGGTTGGGGTTGGGGCTGGGGGGTGGAGGTTGGGGTTGGGTTTGGGGCTGGGGGGTGGAGGTTGGGGCTGGGGGGTTGAGGTTGGGGTTGGGGCTGTCTCTGTCTCTCCTCCTGATGTCCTGTTGGGCCTTTGTCTCTTTCCTCCTGATGTCTTGCTGGTCCTGGGCCTCTGTCTCTCTCCTCCTGATGTCCTGTTGGGCCTCTGTCTCTCGCCTCCTGATGTCCTGTTGGTCATGGGCCTCTGTCTCTCTCCTCCTGATGTCCTGCTGGTCCTGGGCCTCTGTCTCTCTCCTCCTGATGTCCTGATGTCCTGGGCCTCTGTCTCGCTCCTCCTGATGTCCTGGGTCTCTTTCTCTCTCCTCCTGATGTCCTGCTGGGCCTCTGTCTCTCTCCCCCTGATGTCCTGGGCCTCTGTCTCTCTCCTCCTGATGTCCTGGGTCTCTGTCTCTCTCCCCCTGATGTCCTGGGCCTCTTTCTCTCTCCTCCTGATGTCCTGTTGGGCCTGTCTCTCTCCTCCTGATATCCTGCTGGGCCTCTGTCTCTCCTCCTGATGTCCTGTTGGGCCTCTGTCTCTCCTTCCGATGTCCTGCTTTTCCTGGGCCTCTGTCTCTCTCCTCCTGATGTCCTGTTGGGCCTCTGTCTCTCTCCTCCTGATGTCCTGGGCCTCTGTCTTTCTCCTCCTGAAGTCCTGTTGGGCCGCTGTCTCTCTCCTCCTGATGTCCTGTTGCTCCTGGGCCTCTGTCTCTCCTCCTGATGTCCTGTTGGGCCTCTGTCTCTCCTCCTGATGTCCTGTTGGGCCTCTGTCTCTCTCCTCCTGATGTCCTGCTGGGCCTCTGTCTCTCTCCCCCTGATGTCCTGGGCCTCTGTCTCTCTCCTCCTGATGTCCTGGGTCTCTGTCTATCTCCCCCTGATGTCCTGGGCCTCTTTCTCTCTCCTCCTGATGTCCTGTTGGGCTTCTGTCTCTCCTCCTGATGTCCTGTTGGGCCTCTGTCTCTCTCCTCCTGATGTCCTGTTGGGCCTCTGTCTCTCCTCCTGATATCCTGTTGGGCCTCTGTCTCTCTCCTCCTGATGTCCTGTTGGGCCTCTGTCTCTCCTCCTGATGTCCTGGGCCTCTGTCTCTCCTCCTGATGTCCTGCTTTTCCTGGGCCTCTGTCTCTCTCCTCCTGATATCCTGGGTCTCTGTCCCTCTCCTCCTGATGTCTTGGGCCTCTGTCTCTCTCCTCCTGATGTCCTGCTTTTCCTGGGCCTCCGTCTCTCCTCCTGATGTCATGTTGGGCCTCTGTCTCTCCTCCTGATGTCCTGCTTTTCCTGGGCCTCTGTCTCTCCTCCTGATGTCCTGCTTTTCCTGGGCCTCTGTCTCCCTCCTCCTGATGTCCTGGGTCTCTGTCTCCCTCCTCCTGATGTCCTGGGCCTCTGTCTCCCTCCTCCTGATGTCCTGCTGGGTCTCTGTCTCTCTCCTCCTGATGTCCTGCTGGTCCTGGGCCTCGGTCTCTCCTCCTGATGTCCTGGTGGGTCTCTGTCTCTCTCCTCCTGATGTCCTGCTGGTCCTGGGCCTCGGTCTCTCCTCCTGATGTCCTGTTGGGTCTCTGTCTCTCTCCTCCTGATGTCCTGCTGGTCCTGGGCCTCGGTCTCTCCTCCTGATGTCCTGTTGGGTCTCTGTCTCCCTCCTCCTGATGTCCTCTTGGGTCTTTGTCTCTCTCCTCCTGATGTCCTGGGCCTCTGTCTCTCTCCTCCTGATGTCCTGGGCCTCTGTCTCTCTCCTCCTGATGTCCTGTTGGGCCTCTGTCTCTCTCCTCCTGATGTCCTACTGGTCCTGGGCCCTCCCTCCAGGGCTGTCTGTCACACCCATCCCCTCACTGACAGGCCAGTCTCAGGGCTCGTTTGTCTCAGAGTGAGGAGTGGATGCAGTACTTCCTCTCTCCAAGGGGCCAGTGTGTTTGTCAAGTGGCCGGTCAACACAATGGTTACCACTCATAGTGGTCACTACTCCTTACTGCAGTGGGGGGTGCGTGCACACGGTGTGTGTTTGCGCATGTGCGAGTGTGTGTGTGTGTTTGCGCATGTGTGTGTGTGTGTGTGTGTGTGTATTTGCGCATGTGTGTGTGTGTTTGCGCGCGCATGTGTGTGTGTGTGTGTGTGTTTGCGCGTGTGTGTGTGTGTGTGTGTGTGTGTGTTTGCGCATGTGTGTGTGTGTGTAAATGCCTTGGCCCTGCTGAGAAGAGAGAGGACAATGCTTCTCACTGTGAGGTCAGAGGCCCCATTTAATGACCCATATTCCTGTTGAATTCAGCCTGATCCAGAATGATCCTGATCAGCAGACTTATACCATGTGAATTTAACAATGCAGAGTTCATTACATACTGTACAGAGGCCCGGATGCTCAGAAAGAGGATTGGAAAGTGAGTGTCAGGTTGACGCTGGGTAGAATATTGTGGTTTACAGCATAGCGTTGCAGTATCATAGTCTGGTTAACTACTCCTTACTGCGTGTGTGTGTGTGTGTGTGTGTGTGTGTGTGTGTGTGTGTGTGTGTGTGTGTGTGTGTGTGTGTGTGTGTGTGTGTGTGTGTGTGTGTGTGTGTGTGTGTGTGTGTGTGTGTGTGTGTGTGTGTGTGTGTGTGTGTGTGTGTGTGTGTGCGGCAGGTAGCCTAGTGTTTAGAGCATTGGGTCAGTAACTGAAAGGTTGCTGGATCAAATCCCCGAACTGACAAGGTAAAAATCTGTCCTTCTGCCCCTGAAGAAGGCAGTTAACCCCACTGTTCCCCGATAGGCCGTCATTGTATATAATAATTTGTTCTTAACCGACTTGCCAGGTTAAATAAAGGTAACATGTACTGTAGCCTAGATGCTGATTGGACAAAACATTAGGAACACCTGCTCTTTCCATGACACAGACTGACCAGGTGAATCCAGGTGAAAGATATGATCCCCTATTGATGTCACTTGTTAAATCCACTTCAATCAGTGTAGATGAAGCTGGAGGAGTCGGGTTAAAGAAGGATTTTTAAGCCTTGAGACAATTGAGACATGGATTGTGTGCCCTTCAGAGGGTGAATGAGCAAGACTAACTGTTTAAGTTTGAAGGTTTTTGACACTCAACAGTTTCCCCGTGTGTATCAAGAACGGTCCACCACCCAAAACACATCCAGACAACTTGACACAACTGAGGGAAGCATTGGAGTCAACATGGATCAGCAGCCCTGTGGAACGCTTTAGACACCTTGTAGAGTCCATTCCCTGATGGAAAAAGGGGGTGCAACTCAATATTAGGAAGGTGTTGGTTACCAACCTAATGTTGGGTAACAACCTAATGTTGGGTACGCTCAGTGTGTATTGTAGGTACATCAGGAAGGTGTTTGTAATGTTGGGTACATCAGGAAGGTGTTTGTAATGTTGGGTACATCAGGAAGGTGTTTGTAATGTTGGGTACATCAGGAAGGTGTTTGTAATGTTGGGTACATCAGGAAGGTGTTTGTAATGTTGGGTACATCAGGAATGTGTTTGTAATGTTGGGTACATCAGGAAGGTGTTTGTAATGTTGGGTACATCAGGAAGGTGTTTGTAATGTTGGGTACATCAGGAATGTGTTTGTAATGTTGGGTACATCAGGAAGGTGTTTGTAATGCTGGGTACATCAGGAAGGTGTTTGTAATGTTGGGTACATCAGGAATGTGTTTGTAATGTTGGGTACATCAGGAAGGTGTTTGTAATGCTGGGTACGCCCAGTGTGTATTGTAGGTACATCAGGAAGGTGTTGGGTACCAACCTAATGTTGGGTACGCTCAGTGTGTATTGCAGGTAAACAGCATTCTCAGAACAACTGCTATTGTTGAACTTTTATGAAAGCAGAACATCAGACAGTGTTGCTATTGAGATCCATAGTACAGCAGGCCTCCTTAGTATACCTGCCTCCTTAGTACAGCAGGCCTCCTTAGTATACCTGACTCCTTAGTACAGCAGGCCACCTTAGTACAGCAGGCCACCTTAGTACAGCAGCCTCCTTAGTACAGCAGGCCTCCTTAGTACAGCAGCCTCCTTAGTATACCTGCCTCCTTAGTACAGCATGCCTCCTTAGTACAGCATGCCTCCTTAGTACAGCAGGCCTCCTTAGTACAGCAGGCCTCCTTAGTACAGCAGGCCTCCTTAGTATACCTGCCTTCTTAGTACAGCATGCCTCCTTAGTACAGCAGGCCCCCTTAGTACAGCAGCCTCCTTAGTACAGCAGGCCTCCTTAGTATACCTGCCTCCTTAGTAAAGCAGGCCTCCTTAGTACAGCAGGCCTCCTTAGTATACCTGCCTCCTTAGTACAGCAGGCCTCATTAGTACAGCAGGCCTTCTTAGTACAGCAGGCCTCCTTAGTACAGCAGGCCTCCTTAGTATACCTGCCTCCTTAGTACAGCAGGCCTCCTTAGTACAGCAGGCCTCCTTAGTACAGCAGGCCCCCTTAGTACAGCAGCCTCCTTAGTACAGCAGGCCTCCTTAGTACAGCAGCCTCCTTAGTACAGCAGCCTCCCTTGTATAGCAGGCCTCCTTAGTACAGCAGGCCTCCTTAGTACAGCAGGCCTCCTTAGTATACCTGCCCCCTTGGTACAGCAGGCCCCCTTAGTACAGCAGCCTCCTTAGTACAGCAGGCCTCCTTAGTACAGCAGCCTCCTTAGTACAGCAGGCACCCTTAGTACAGCAGCCTCCCTAGTATAGCAGGCCTCCTTAGTACAGCAGGCCTCCTTAGTACAGCAGGCCTCCTTAGTACAGCAGGCCTCCTTAGTATAGCTGCCTCAGTACAGCAGGCCTCTTTAGTACAGAAGGCCTCCTTAGTGCAGCAGGCCTCCTTAGTCCTTATATATTCTACTAGTTAAACAGGTCATTAATAGGGTAGTCAGTGGTTATATGAGGGTTAGTTATATATTCTACTAGTTAAACATGTCATTAATAGGGTAGTCAGTGGATACATGAGGGTTAGTTATATATTCTACTAGTTAAACAGGTCATTAATAGGGTAGTGGTTATATGAGGGTTAGTTATATATTCTACTAGTTAAACAGGTCATTAATAGGGTAGTGGTTACATGAGGGTTAGTTATATATTCTACTAGTTAAACAGGTCATTAATAGGGTAGTTAGTGGTTATATGAGGGTTAGTTATATATTCTACTAGTTAAACAGGTCATTAATAGGGTAGTGGTTATATGAGGGTTAGTTATATATTCTACTAGTTAAACAGGTCATTAATAGGGTAGTCAGTGGTTATATGAGGGTTAGTTATATATTCTACTAGTTAAACAGGTCATTAATAGGGTAGTGGTTATATGAGGGTTAGTTATATATTCTACTAGTTAAACAGGTCATTAATAGGGTAGTGGTTATATGAGGGTTAGTTATATATTCTACTAGTTAAACAGGTCATTAATAGGGTAGTCAGTGGTTACATGAGGGTTAGTTATATATTCTACTAGTTAAACAGGTCATTAATAGGGTAGTCAGTGGTTATATGAGGGTTAGTTATATATTCTACTAGTTAAACAGGTCATTAATAGGGTAGTTAGTGGTTACATGAGGTTTAGTTATATATTCTACTAGTTAAACAGGTCATTAATAGGGTAGTGGTTATATGAGGGTTAGTTATATATTCTACTAGTTAAACAGGTCATTAATAGGGTAGTCAGTGGTTATATGAGGGTTAGTTATATATTCTACTAGTTAAACAGGTCATTAATAGGGTAGTCAGTGGTTATATGAGGGTTAGTTATATATTCTACTAGTTAAACAGGTCATTAATAGGGTAGTCAGTGGTTATATGAGGGTTAGTTATATATTCTACTAGTTAAACAGGTCATTAATAGGGTAGTCAGTGGTTACATGAGAGTTAGTTATATATTCTACTAGTTAAACAGGTCATTAATAGGGTAGTCAGTGGTTATATGAGGGTTAGTTATATATTCTACTAGTTAAACAGGTCATTAATAGGGTAGTCAGTGGTTACATGAGGGTTAGTTATATATTCTACTAGTTAAACAGGTCATTAATAGGGTAGTGGTTACATGAGGGTTAGTTATATATTCTACTAGTTAAACAGGTCATTAATAGGGTAGTGGTTATATGAGGGTTAGTTATATATTCTACTAGTTAAACAGGTCATTAATAGGGTAGTGGTTACATGAGGGTTAGTTATATATTCTACTAGTTAAACAGGTCATTAATAGGGTAGTTAGTGGTTACATGAGGGTTAGTTATATATTCTACTAGTTAAACAGGTCATTAATAGGGTAGTCAGTGGTTATATGAGGGTTAGTTATATATTCTACTAGTTAAACAGGTCATTAATAGGGTAGTGGTTACATGAGGGTTAGTTATATATTCTACTAGTTAAACAGGTCATTAATAGGGTAGTGGTTATATGAGGGTTAGTTATATATTCTACTAGTTAAACAGGTCATTAATAGGGTAGTGGTTACATGAGGGTTAGTTATATATTCTACTAGTTAAACAGGTCATTAATAGGGTAGTTAGTGGTTACATGAGGGTTAGTTATATATTCTACTAGTTAAACAGGTCATTAATAGGGTAGTCAGTGGTTATATGAGGGTTAGTTATATATTCTACTAGTTAAACAGGTCATTAATAGGGTAGTGGTTACATGAGGGTTAGTTATATATTCTACTAGTTAAACAGGTCATTAATAGGGTAGTGGTTACATGAGGGTTAGTTATATATTCTACTAGTTAAACAGGTCATTAATAGGGTAGTCAGTGGTTATATGAGGGTTAGTTATATATTCTACTAGTTAAACAGGTCATTAATAGGGTAGTGGTTACATGAGGGTTAGTTATATATTCTACTAGTTAAACAGGTCATTAATAGGGTAGTTAGTGGTTACATGAGGGTTAGTTATATATTCTACTAGTTAAACAGGTCATTAATAGGGTAGTCAGTGGTTATATGAGGGTTAGTTATATATTCTACTAGTTAAACAGGTCATTAATAGGGTAGTGGTTACATGAGGGTTAGTTATATATTCTACTAGTTAAACAGGTCATTAATAGGGTAGTCAGTGGTTATATGAGGGTTAGTTATATATTCTACTAGTTAAACAGGTCATTAATAGGGTAGTGGTTACATGAGGGTTAGTTATATATTCTACTAGTTAAACAGGTCATTAATAGGGTAGTCAGTGGTTATATGAGGGTTAGTTATATATTCTACTAGTTAAACATGTCATTAATAGGGTAGTCAGTGGATACATGAGGGTTAGTTATATATTCTACTAGTTAAACAGGTCATTAATAGGGTAGTGGTTATATGAGGGTTAGTTATATATTCTACTAGTTAAACAGGTCATTAATAGGGTAGTGGTTACATGAGGGTTAGTTATATATTCTACTAGTTAAACAGGTCATTAATAGGGTAGTTAGTGGTTATATGAGGGTTAGTTATATATTCTACTAGTTAAACAGGTCATTAATAGGGTAGTGGTTATATGAGGGTTAGTTATATATTCTACTAGTTAAACAGGTCATTAATAGGGTAGTCAGTGGTTATATGAGGGTTAGTTATATATTCTACTAGTTAAACAGGTCATTAATAGGGTAGTGGTTATATGAGGGTTAGTTATATATTCTACTAGTTAAACAGGTCATTAATAGGGTAGTGGTTATATGAGGGTTAGTTATATATTCTACTAGTTAAACAGGTCATTAATAGGGTAGTCAGTGGTTACATGAGGGTTAGTTATATATTCTACTAGTTAAACAGGTCATTAATAGGGTAGTCAGTGGTTATATGAGGGTTAGTTATATATTCTACTAGTTAAACAGGTCATTAATAGGGTAGTTAGTGGTTACATGAGGGTTAGTTATATATTCTACTAGTTAAACAGGTCATTAATAGGGTAGTGGTTATATGAGGGTTAGTTATATATTCTACTAGTTAAACAGGTCATTAATAGGGCAGTCAGTGGTTATATGAGGATTAGTTATATATTCTACTAGTTAAACAGGTCATTAATAGGGTAGTCAGTGGTTATATGAGGGTTAGTTATATATTCTACTAGTTAAACAGGTCATTAATAGGGTAGTCAGTGGTTATATGAGGGTTAGTTATATATTCTACTAGTTAAACAGGTCATTAATAGGGTAGTCAGTGGTTACATGAGAGTTAGTTATATATTCTACTAGTTAAACAGGTCATTAATAGGGTAGTCAGTGGTTATATGAGGGTTAGTTATATATTCTACTAGTTAAACAGGTCATTAATAGGGTAGTCAGTGGTTACATGAGGGTTAGTTATATATTCTACTAGTTAAACAGGTCATTAATAGGGTAGTGGTTACATGAGGGTTAGTTATATATTCTACTAGTTAAACAGGTCATTAATAGGGTAGTGGTTATATGAGGGTTAGTTATATATTCTACTAGTTAAACAGGTCATTAATAGGGTAGTGGTTACATGAGGGTTAGTTATATATTCTACTAGTTAAACAGGTCATTAATAGGGTAGTTAGTGGTTACATGAGGGTTAGTTATATATTCTACTAGTTAAACAGGTCATTAATAGGGTAGTCAGTGGTTATATGAGGGTTAGTTATATATTCTACTAGTTAAACAGGTCATTAATAGGGTAGTGGTTACATGAGGGTTAGTTATATATTCTACTAGTTAAACAGGTCATTAATAGGGTAGTGGTTATATGAGGGTTAGTTATATATTCTACTAGTTAAACAGGTCATTAATAGGGTAGTGGTTACATGAGGGTTAGTTATATATTCTACTAGTTAAACAGGTCATTAATAGGGTAGTTAGTGGTTACATGAGGGTTAGTTATATATTCTACTAGTTAAACAGGTCATTAATAGGGTAGTCAGTGGTTATATGAGGGTTAGTTATATATTCTACTAGTTAAACAGGTCATTAATAGGGTAGTGGTTACATGAGGGTTAGTTATATATTCTACTAGTTAAACAGGTCATTAATAGGGTAGTGGTTACATGAGGGTTAGTTATATATTCTACTAGTTAAACAGGTCATTAATAGGGTAGTCAGTGGTTATATGAGGGTTAGTTATATATTCTACTAGTTAAACAG
Organism: Oncorhynchus mykiss; assembly: GCF_013265735.2. Lineage (NCBI taxonomy): Eukaryota > Metazoa > Chordata > Actinopteri > Salmoniformes > Salmonidae > Oncorhynchus > Oncorhynchus mykiss. The sequence continues at coordinate 92,925,720 of NC_048565.1, read as the reverse complement.
GTCATTAATAGGGTAGTGGTTACATGAGGGTTAGTTATATATTCTACTAGTTAAACAGGTCATTAATAGGGTAGTTAGTGGTTACATGAGGGTTAGTTATATATTCTACTAGTTAAACAGGTCATTAATAGGGTAGTCAGTGGTTATATGAGGGTTAGTTATATATTCTACTAGTTAAACAGGTCATTAATAGGGTAGTGGTTACATGAGGGTTAGTTATATATTCTACTAGTTAAACAGGTCATTAATAGGGTAGTCAGTGGTTATATGAGGGTTAGTTATATATTCTACTAGTTAAACAGGTCATTAATAGGGTAGTGGTTACATGAGGGTTAGTTATATATTCTACTAGTTAAACAGGTCATTAATAGGGTAGTCAGTGGTTATATGAGGGTTAGTTATATATTCTACTAGTTAAACAGGTCATTAATAGGGTAGTGGTTACATGAGGGTTAGTTATATATTCTACTAGTTAAACAGGTCATTAATAGGGTAGTGGTTACATGAGGGTTAGTTATATATTCTACTAGTTAAACAGGTCATTAATAGGGTAGTCAGTGGTTATATGAGGGTTAGTTATATATTCTACTAGTTAAACAGGTCATTAATAGGGTAGTCAGTGGTTATATGAGGGTTAGTTATATATTCTACTAGTTAAACAGGTCATTAATAGGGTAGTGGTTACATGAGGGTTAGTTATATATTCTACTAGTTAAACAGGTCATTAATAGGGTAGTGGTTACATGAGGGTTAGTTATATATTCTACTAGTTAAACAGGTCATTAATAGGGTAGTCAGTGGTTACATGAGAGTTAGTTATATATTCTACTAGTTAAACAGGTCATTAATAGGGTAGTCAGTGGTTATATGAGGGTTAGTTATAAATTCTACTAGTTAAACAGGTCATTAATAGGGTAGTCAGTGGTTATATGAGGGTTAGTTATATATTCTACTAGTTAAACAGGTCATTAATAAGACGTATATTCCTCTTTATTTCTCCAGTCACAACACTGTGATCAGCTTCAGAGCAGCCTGTCGGAAGCAGTCAGTAAACAGGCTGTAAAACAGAGACGTGACTTGTATATTCACAACCGCTCGTAATCCGCTGTCACATTCTTGTTATGCGTGGAGACCAAGTCCGTAATTACTCACTCAATATTTACTCTCAGAAGTCTTACTACCACACTCCCTCCCGTGTTAGTGCTCCTCGGTCTGCCGGTCTGGGCATGTGTGTGGTTGAGTCTGTATTTGTGTGTGTGTGTGTGTGTGTGTATCAGTGGTTGTCACAGATTCTCAGTTATTAGGGCAGAAGGGCCCGGGGGAGGGCAGAAGTACCAGGGGGAGTGCAGAAGGAACATTTTGTCTGACTGACTGACTGACTGACATTAGGGCCCATTTTATCTGACTGACTGACCTGGGTGCTTCAGTGTGTCGTGGGGTCAAATAGAAGTTTGTCTCACAGCCTTTCTGACCAGACCCAGGCTGATGTCTGACATAGTGACCAGACCCAGGCTGATGTCTGACATAGTGACCAGACCCAGGCTGATGTCTGACCAGACCCAGGCTGATGTCTGACATGCTGACCAGACCCAGGCTGATGTCTGACCAGACCCAGGCTGATGTCTGACATAGTGACCAGACCCAGGCTGATGTCTGACCAGACCCAGGCTGATGTCTGACATGCTGACCAGACCCAGGCTGATGTCTGACCAGACCCAGGCTGATGTCTGACATAGTGACCAGACCCAGGCTGATGTCTGACCAGACCCAGGCTGATGTCTGACATAGTGACCAGACCCAGGCTGATGTCTGACATAGTGACCAGACCCAGGCTGATGTCTGACATAGTGACCAGACCCAGGCTGATGTCTGACATAGTGACCAGACCCAGACTGATGTCTGACATAGTGACCAGACCCAGGCTGATGTCTGACCAGACCCAGGCTGATGTCTGACATAGTGACCAGACCCAGGCTGATGTCTGACATAGTGACCAGACCCAGGCTGATGTCTGACATGCTGACCAGACCCAGGCTGATGTCTGACATAATGACCAGACCCAGGCTGATGTCTGACATAGTGACCAGACCCAGGCTGATGTCTGACATGCTGACCAGACCCAGGCTGATGTCTGACCAGACCCAGGCTGATGTCTGACATACTGACCAGACCCAGGCTGATGTCTGACATGCTGACCAGACCCAGGCTGATGTCTGACATGCTGACCAGACCCAGGCTGATGTCTGACATAGTGACCAGACCCAGGCTGATGTCTGACCAGACCCAGGCTGATGTCTGACCAGACCCAGGCTGATGTCTGACCAGACCCAGGCTGATGTCTGACCAGACCCAGGCTGATGTCTGACATAGTGACCAGACCCAGGCTGATGTCTGACATAGTGACCAGACCCAGGCTGATGTCTGACATACTGACCAGACCCAGGTTGATGTCTGACATAGTGACCAGACCCAGGCTGATGTCTGACATGCTGACCAGACCCAGGCTGATGTCTGACATGGTGACCAGACCCAGGCTGATGTCTGACCAGACCCAGGCTGATGTCTGACATAGTGACCAGACCCAGGCTGATGTCTGACATACTGACCAGACCCAGGCTGATGTCTGACATACTGACCAGACCCAGGTTGATGTCTGACATAGTGACCAGACCCAGGCTGATGTCTGACATGCTGACCAGACCCAGGCTGATGTCTGACCAGACCCAGGCTGATGTCTGACATACTGACCAGACCCAGGCTGATGCCTGACATGCTGACCAGACCCAGGCTGATGTCTGACATGCTGACCAGACCCAGGCTGATGTCTGACATAGTGACCAGACCCAGGCTGATGTCTGACCAGACCCAGGCTGATGTCTGACATACTGACCAGACCCAGGCTGATGTCTGACATGCTGACCAGACCCAGGCTGATGTCTGACATAGTGACCAGACCCAGGCTGATGTCTGACATGCTGACCAGACCCAGGCTGATGTCTGACCAGACCCAGGCTGATGTCTGACATACTGACCAGACCCAGGCTGATGTCTGACATGCTGACCAGACCCAGGCTGATGTCTGACATAGTGACCAGACCCAGGCTGATGTCTGACATAGTGACCAGACCCAGGCTGATGTCTGACCAGACCCAGGCTGATGTCTGACCAGACCCAGGCTGATGTCTGACCAGACCCAGGCTGATGTCTGACCAGACCCAGGCTGATGTCTGAAATAGTGACCAGACCCAGGCTGATATCTGACATAGTGACCAGACCCAGGCTGATGTCTGAGGGGGGAAGCTGCCTGATAACCCTCTTCCTCTTCTCCAGGATGTGATGCGTGCAGCAGGACACACGTTCTGATCTATCCCAGCAAATCCTTTCAGATCTCTGGTTAGTGGAGTAAGAGGAAGAAGGAGGAGTGTGTGTGTGTGTGTGTGTGTGTGCATGGTCTCTCAGGGAGATGTTTGTTTTTGATCCCATTGAGCTGGAAACCTGATGCCATGGACACACACACACTGACTGCTGTGATGCTGACTGCTGTGATACTGACTACTGACTGATGACTGCTGTGATGCTGACTGCTGTGGTACTGACTGCTGTGATACTGACTACTGACTGCTGTGGCACTGACTGCTGTGATACTGACTGCTGTGATACTGACTGCTGTGGTACTGACTGCTGTGATACTGACTGCTGTGATACTGACTGCTGTGATACTGACTGCTGTGGTACTGACTGCTGTGATACTGACTGCTGTGATGCTCACTACTGACTGCTGTGATGCTCACTGCTGACTGCTGTGATGCTCACTGCTGACTGCTGTAATGCTGACTGCTGACTGCTGTGATGCTGACTGCTGTGATGCTGACTGCTGTGATGCTGACTGCTGTGATGCTGACTGCTGTGATGCTGACTGCTGTGATGCTGAGATACTGGCTGTAAGTAATAATGAACTTGCCATGTCAATAAAGTCAATTGAATTGAGAGAGACAGAGAGACAGAGAAAGAGAGAGAGACAGAGAAAGATACAGAGAAGGAGAGAGAGAGACAGAAACAGACACATTTCCTGACAAAATGTCAAAAATATTAAACAATTAAAGAGTGTCATTTCCCCAACAGTGAAACCCTTATTCAAGGTTTTAAAGACCTCTCTGATGAGAGTAGGCTACCCGTCCTGTTTGGGGAAGACGCAGAGAGCTGTGGGTTGGCAGCGCACTACATTGCTGCCTGCCGTAAGATGAGGGACAGTGTCTGACAGACCAACCAATCTGCACATGTCCTCCATGTGTAACGGTTTTCCTCCTGGGAAGGAGAAGCGGACCACAACGCAGCGTGGTTATAGTTAATGTTTTTAATAGAGGAAAACTCACCATGAACATAATACAAAACAATACATGTGGCAAAACTGAAACAGCCCTATCTGGTGCAACAAACACAAAGACAGGAAACAGCCCTATCTGGTGCAACAAACACAAAGACAGGAAACAGCCCTATCTGGTGCAACAAACACAAAGACAGGAAACAGCCCTCTCTGGTGCAACAAACACAAAGACAGGAAACAGCCCTCTCTGGTGCAACAAACACAAAGACAGGAAACAGCCCTCTCTGGTGCAACAAACACAAAGACAGGAAACAGCCCTATCTGGTGCAACAAACACAAAGACAGGAAACAGCCCTATCTGGTGCAACAAACACAAAGACAGGAAACAGCCCTATCTGGTGCAACAAACACAAAGACAGGAAACAGCCCTATCTGTTGCAACAAACACAAAGACAGGAAACAGCCCTATCTGGTGCAACAAACACAGGAAACAGCCCTATCTGGTGCAACAAACACAAAGACAGGAAACAGCCCTATCTGGTGCAACACACACAAAGACAGGGAACAGCCCTATCTGGTGCAACAAACACAGACAGGAAACAGTCTTCTCTGGTGCAACAAACACAAAGACAGGAAACAGCCCTATCTGTTGCAACAAACACAAAGACAGGAAACAGCCCTATCTGTTGCAACAAACACAAAGACAGGAAACAGCCCTATCTGGTGCAACAAACACAGGAAACAGCCCTATCTGGTGCAACAAACACAAAGACAGGAAACAGCCCTATCTGTTGCAACAAACACAAAGACAGGAAACAGCCCTATCTGGTGCAACAAACACAGGAAACAGCCCTATCTGGTGCAACAAACACAAAGACAGGAAACAGCCCTATCTGGTGCAACACACACAAAGACAGGGAACAGCCCTATCTGGTGCAACAAACACAGACAGGAAACAGTCTTCTCTGGTGCAACAAACACAAAGACAGGAAACAGCCCTATCTGTTGCAACAAACACAAAGACAGGAAACAGCCCTATCTGTTGCAACAAACACAAAGACAGGAAACAGCCCTATCTGGTGCAACAAACACAGGAAACAGCCCTATCTGGTGCAACAAACACAAAGACAGGAAACAGTCTTCTCTGGTGCAACAAACACAAAGACAGGAAACAGCCCTATCTGGTGCTACAAACACAAAGACAGGAAACAGCCCTATCTGATGCAACAAACACAAAGACAGGAAACAGCCCTATCTGGAGCAACAAACACAAACACAGGAAACAGCCCTCTCTGGTGCAACAAACACAAAGACAGGAAACAGCCCTATCTGGTGCAACAAACACAAAGACAGGAAACAGCCCTATCTGGTGCAACAAACACAAAGACAGGGAACAGCCCTATCTGGTGCAACAAACACAAAGACAGGAAACAGCCCTATCTGGTGCAACAAACACAAAGACAGGAAACAGCCCCATCTGGTGCAACAAACACAAAGACAGGAAACAGCCCTATCTGGTGCAACAAACACAAAGACAGGAAACAGCCCTATCTGGTGCAACAAAGACAGGAAACAGCCCTATCTGGTGCGACAAAGACAGGAAACAGTCCTATCTGGTGCGACAAAGACAGGAAACAGCCCTATCTGGTGCGACAAACACAAAGACAGGAAACAACCACCCACAAAACCCCACACAAAACAGGCTACCTAAATATGGTTCCCAATCAGAGACAAGGACTAACACCTGCCTCTGATTGAGAACCATATCAGGCCAAACATAGAAATAGACAAACTAGACACACAACATAGAATGCCCACTCAGATCACACCCTGACCAAACAAAACATGGAAACATACAAAGCAAACTATGGTCAGGGTGTAATTAGCTCTTAACATTCGTAACGATTGCGTTATATCCCGATACGATGTTGTAGCTTATCTTATCATAGTTATGCTTACAATGTAAGATGTACAATGTATGGCTATTTTGACCCTTGGTTATTGTTGTTAGTGTTGTCCCGTTGAAAATTTTATCTGATCTTGTAAAAAAAAACTAAGAAGGATTCACAATAATGGTTTTCAATCTGTTTTCAATCTGTTTGATTAAAAACCTTTTGATTCTCCAAATGGATTTGAACCCCAGACTAGGTCGTTCCAGGTGAGATGCTTTTCCTCCTCTGTCTGATGTGTTTAGATAGAAATGGATTTCAGTTTGTAATGTTTCAGTGCCCCAACTGTGATAACAGCAGATGGACACATCCCTCAGTAGAGTGTGAATGTAGTTCACCGTACTTTAAATAGAATCACCAGTGACCTGTATATCTCTCTCTCTCTCTCTCTCTCTCTCTCTCCCTCTTTCTCTCTCTCTCTCTCTCTCTCTCTCTCTCTCTCTCTCCCTCTCTCTCTCTCCCTCTCTCTCCCTCTCTCTCTCTCTCACTCTGTCTCTCTCTCTCTCTCTCTCCCCCCTTTTATTCTCTCTCTCTCTCCCCTTTTATTCTCTCTCTCTCTCCCTCTCTCTCTCTCTCTCTCTCTCTCTCTCTCTCTCTCTCTCTCTCTCCTCTCTCTCTCTCTCCCTCTCCTTTCCTCTCTCTCTCTCCCTCTCATTTTCTCTCTCTCTCTCCCTCTCCTTTTCTCTCTCTCTCCCTCTCCTTTTCTCTCTCTCTCTCTCTCTCTCTCCCGCTCCTTTTCTCTCTCTCTCTCTCTCGCTCCCTCTCCTTTTCTCTCTCTCTCTCCCTCTCATTTTCTCTCTCTCTCTCTCCTTCTCCTTCTCTCTCTCTCTCTCTCTCCTTTTCTCTCTCTCCCTCTCCTTTTCTCTCTCTCTCCCCCTCTCCTTTTCTCTCTCCCTCTCTCTCTCTCTCTCTCCCTCTCTCTCTCTCTCTCTCTCTCTCTCTCTCTCTCTCTCCCTCTCTCTCTCTCTCTCTCTCTCTCTCTCTCTCTCTCTCTCTCTCTCTCTCTCTCTCTCTCTCTCTCTCTCTCTCTCTCTGTCTCTGAATCAGAGAGGTGCGGGGGGCTGCCTTAATCTTTGGGGCGGGGGTTAGAACTTCTGGAGAGAGTTTGCTGCACTGAAAGTAAAGGGGCTGAATAATTTTGCACGCCCAATTTTTACGTTTTTGATTTGTTAAAAAAGTTTGAAATATCCAATAAATGTCGTTCCACTTCATGATTGTGTCCCACTTGTTGTTGATTCTTCACAAAAAAATACAGTTTTATATCTTTATGTTTGAAGCCTGAAATGTGGCAAAAGGTCGCAAAGTTCAAGGGGGCCGAATACTTTCGCAAGGCACTGTAATGTAGTAGTTGTGGAATTGTTAGTTAGATTACTCGTTGGTTATTACTGCATTGTCGGAACTAGAAGCACAAGCATTTCGCTACACTCGCATTAATCTGTTAACCATGTGTATGTGACCATTAACATCTGATAACCGTGTGTATGTGACCATTAACATCTGATAACCGTGTGTATGTGACCAATAACATCTGATAACCGTTTGTATGTGACCAATAACATTTGCTAACCATGTGTATGTGACCAATAAAATCTGCTAACCATGTGTATGTGACCAATAACATCTGCTAACCATGTGTATGTGACCATTAACATCTGCTAACCATGTGTATGTGACCAATAACATCTGCTAACCATGTGACCGTTAACATCTGCTAACCATGTGACCGTTAACATCTGCTAACCATGTGACCATTAACATCTGCTAACCATGTGTATGTGACCATTAACATCTCCTAACCATGTGTATGTGACCAATAACATCTGCTAACCATGTGACCGTTAACATCTGCTAACCATGTGACCATTAACATCTGCTAACCATGTGTATGTGACCATTAACATCTCCTAACCATGTGTATGTGACCAATAACATCTGCTAACCATGTGTATGTGACCAATAACATCTGCTAACCATGTGTATGTGACCATTAACATCTGCTAACCATGTGTATGTGACCATTAACATCTGCTAACCATGTGTATGTGACCAATAACATCTGCTAACCATGTGTATGTGACCATTAACATCTGCTAACCATGTGTATGTGACCAATAACATCTGCTAACCATGTGTATGTGACCAATAACATCTGGTAACCATGTGTATGTGACCAATAACATCTGCTAACCCTGTGTATGTGACCAATAACATCTGCTAACCATGTGTATCGACCAATAAATGTGATTTGAGATTCTGTAATAGGCTCCAGATATATAAATCCATATTCAGAACTGAACATTCCCAGGGATTCATCTTCAATATAATATTTTAGCAGAAAATCTCCTTTCGAATGATTTAACCTTCTAGGCTTGAGGCTGATGATTCAAGCACTTTGAGTGAAACTACAATCACAAGCATTTCGCTACACTCGCATTAACATCTGCTGACCATGTGTATGTGACCAATAACATCTGCTGACCATGTGTATGTGACCATTAACATCTGCTGACCATGTGTATGTGACCAATAACATCTGCTGACCATGTGTATGTGACCAATAACATCTGCTGACCATGTGTATGTGACCAATAACATCTGCTGACCATGTGTATGTGACCAATAACATCTGCTGACCATGTGTATGTGACCAATAACATCTGCTAACCATGTGTATGTGACCAATAACATCTGCTAACCATGTGTATGTGACCAATAACATCTGCTGACCATGTGTATGTGACCAATAACATCTGCTGACCATGTGTATGTGACCAATAACATCTGCTGACCATGTGTATGTGACCAATAACATCTGCTGACCATGTGTATGTGACAAATAAAATTTGATTTGATTTTGATTTGATTTGGTGTACAACCTTTGACCAGGAAACCATAGGGGGCACGGTGTCATTTAGGACACACCCAGTCTGACATCAGGTGACTGGATGCTGGGGTCTGAATGGAGGAATGACATCAGGTGACTGGATGCTGAGGTCTGAATGGAGGAAGAACATCAGGTGACTGGATGCTGAGGTCTGAATGGAGGAATGACATCAGGTGACTGGATGCTGTGGTCTGAATGGAGGAATGACATCAGGTGACTTGGCTGCTGTGGTCTGAATGGAGGAATGACATCAGGATGCTGAGGTCTGAATGGAGGAATGACATCAGGTGACTGGATGCTGAGGTCTGAATGGAGGAATGACATCAGGATGCTGAGGTCTGAATGGAGGAATGAAATCAGGTGACTTGGCTGCTGTGGTCTGAATGGAGGAATGACATCAGGATGCTGAGGTCTGAATGGAGGAATGACATCCGGTGACTGGATGCTGAGGTCTGAATGGAGGAATGACATCAGGATGCTGAGGTCTGAATGGAGGAATGACATCAGGTGACTGGATGCTGAGGTCTGAATGGAGGAATGACATCAGGATGCTGAGGTCTGAATGGAGGAATGAAATCAGGTGACTTGGCTGCTGTGGTCTGAATGGAGGAATGACATCAGGATGCTGAGGTCTGAATGGAGGAACGACATCAGGTGACTGGATGCTGAGGTCTGAATGGAGGAATGACATCAGGTGACTGGATGCTGAGGTCTGAATGGAGGAATGACATCAGGTGACTTGGCTGCTGTTGTCTGAATGGAGGAATGACATCAGGTGACTGGATGCTGTGGTCTGAATGGAGGAATGACATCAGGTGACTTGGCTGCTGAGGTCTGAATGGAGGAATGACATCAGGTGACTGGATGCTGAGGTCTGAATGGAGGAATGACATCAGGCTGCTGTGGTCTGAATGGAGGAATGACATCAGGTGACTTGGCTGCTGTTGTCTGAATGGAGGAATGACATCAGTTGACTGGATGCTGGGGTCTGAATGGAGGAATGACATCAGGTGACTGGATGCTGAGGTCTGAATGGAGGAATTAAATCAGGTGACTGGATGCTGAGGTCTGAATGGAGGAATGACATCAGGTGACTGGATGCTGAGGTCTGAATGGAGGAATGACATCAGGTGACTGGATGCTGAGGTCTGAATGGAGGAATGACATCAGGTGACTTGGCTGCTGTGGTCTGAATGGAGGAATGACATCAGGTGACTGGATGCTGAGGTCTGAATGGAGGAATGACATCAGGATGATTTAAAGAGATTATGAGAGCTTGTTTACCACATTAGGGACCCAACACATTGCAACATAAAGTTCAGTGACTAATTCAAAGTGTTATTTCAGAAATGTGTGGGCTGCCAGGACTGGTTGAAGGGATACAACAGTGTAGGAGTTCTGAGAATGAGAAGACTAGTGGGAATGAGAGGCTGATTCCTTCTGGACTGAGGGAGAGATGGGACTGATGAGAGGCTGATTCCTTCTGGACTGAGGGAGAGATGGGACTGTATTGGACTGATGAGAGGCTGATTCCTTCTGGACTGAGGGAGAGATGGGACTGTATTGGACTGATGAGAGGCTGATTCCTTCTGGACTGAGGGAGAGATGGGACTGTATTGGACTGATGAGAGGCTGATTCCTTCTGGACTGAGGGAGAGATGGGACTGTATTGGACTGATGAGAGGCTGATTCCTTCTGGACTGAGGGAGAGATGGGACTGTATTGGACTGATGAGAGGCTGATTCCTTCTAGACTGAGGGAGAGATGGGACTGTATGGGACTGATGAGAGGCTGATTCCTTCTAGACTGAGGGAGAGATGGGACTGTATTGGACTGATGAGAGGCTGATTCCTTCTAGACAGAGGGAGATATGGGACTGTATTGGACTGATGAGAGGCTGATTCCTTCTAGACAGAGGGAGAGCTGGGACTCGAGAGAAGAGAGCTGGAGGAGCGCTGGTGATGAGAGGGGATGTGCTCCTTTGAGAGAGCTCAACCACTGGGGATGTGGATGTGTGTGTGTGTGTGTGTGTGTGTGTGTGTATATGTGTGTGTGTGTGTTTGTGGTGGCTCTGACAGGGTGAGATCTCCCAGAAGAGTGCCAGGGGAAGATGGAGCCTGGGAGGTTTTTAACAGAGCAACAGCAGGGTTGGAGCACCGAGCAGAGAGCATGTCCCCTTATGTCAAAATCTAATCACATTTTATCGGTCACATACACATGGTTAGCAGATGTTAATTATTGCGAGGGTAGCGAAATGCTTGTGTTTCTAGTTCCGACAGTGTGGTAATATCTAACAAGTAATCAAGTAATCTAACAATTCCACAACATCTACCTAATACACACAAATCTAAAGGGGTGAATGAGAATATGTACATATAAGTATATGGATGAGAGATGGCTGAGCAGCATAGGCAAGATACAATAGATGGTATAAAATACAGTAAATACACATGAGATGAGTAATGTAGGATATGTAAACATTATTATAGTGCCATTATTTAGAGTGACTTTGTTTAAAGAGGCCAGTGATTTGGGTCAGTATGTTGGCAGCAGCCTCTCTGAGTTAGTGATGGCTGTTTAGCAGTCTGATGGCCTTGAGATAGAAGCTGTTTTTCAGTCTGATGGCCTTGAGATAGAAGCTGTTTTTCAGTCTGATGGCCTTGAGATAGAAGCTGTTTTTCAGCCTCTCTGTGTTAGTGATGGCTGTTTAGCAGTCTGATGGCCTTGAGATAGAAGCTGTTTTTCAGCCTCTCTGTGTTAGTGATGGCTGTTTAGCAGTCTGATGGCCTTGAGATAGAAGCTGTTTTTCAGCCTCTCTGTGTTAGTGGTGGCTGTTTAACAGTCTGATGGCCTTGAGATAGAAGCTGTTTTTCAGCCTCTCTGTGTTAGTGATGGCTGTTTAGCAGTCTGATGGCCTTGAGATAGAAGCTGTTTTTCAGCCTCTCTGAGTTAGTGATGGCTGTTTAGCAGTCTGATGGCCTTGAGATAGAAGCTGTCTAACAGTCTGATGGCCTTGAGATAGAAGCTGTTTAACAGTCTGATGGCCTTGAGATTGAAGCTGTTTAACAGTCTGATGGCCTTGAGATAGAAGCTGTTTTTCAGTCTCTCGGTCCCAGCTTTGATGCACCAGTACTGACCTCGTCTTCTGGATGATAGCGGGGTGAACAGGCAGTGGCTCGGGTGGTTGTTGTCCTTGATTATATTTATGGCCTTCCTGTGACATCGGGTGGTGTAGGTGTCCTGGAGGGCAGGTAGTTTGCCCCCGGTGATGCGTTGTGCAGACCTCACTACCCTCTGGAGAGCATTACGGTTGTGGGCGGAGCAGTTGCCGTACCAGGCAGTGATACAACCCGACAGGATGCTCTCGATTGTGCATCTATAAAAGTTTGTCAGGGTTTTAGGTGGCAAGACACATTTCTTCAGCCTCCTGAGGTTGAAGAGGCTCTGTTGCGCCTTCTTCACCACACTGTCTGTGTGTGTGAACCAATTCAGTGTGTCTGTAATGTGTACGCCCAGGAACTTAAAACTCTTCGATGTGGATAGAGGGGGTGCTCCCTCTGCTGTTTCCCGAAGTCCCCATTCACACATGTACCTGCAGGCACACACACACACACACACACACACACACACACACACACACACACACACACACACACACACACACACACACACACACACACACACACACACACACACACACACACACAGTACTGGTTTCACACCGTGTGTCTTACTCCTCTCAGCAGCATTACTGTAGTGTATGCATGGCCAACTTCCCAGTGCTCTCCTTCCCCTAGGCCCTGAACAACCAAGGACATTTACACAGAGACCATAGAGAGAGAGGGGAGGAGGAGGGAGAGAGAGAGAGGGGGGGGGGGGACTCCTCTCTCATTAGAATCCTGCCATCAGTCTTTCCCTCAGGAGGGAGGAAGAGGTAGAGGGGGGAGGGAGGGGGAGGGATGAGGGAGAGGTGGGGGGAGGCATGTCAGCTTTTATTAATCACCCAAGGAATGATTATTGACCCAGACCCTCTACCGCAATGCCAGGATTACACAACACAGGGCAGGGGAGGGGAGGGGAGGGCAGGGCAGGGCAGGAGAGGGGAGGGGAAAGTAGGAGAGGGGAGGGCAGGAGAGGGGAGAGCAGGAGAGGGGAGGGCAGGGCAGGAGAGGGGAGGTTGTGGGTTCTTTTACACATGACACATTCCTCTGGTCTCCTCTGGTCTAGTCTCCTCTAGTCTCCTCTGTTCTCCTCTGTCCTCCTCTGGTCTCCTCTGTTCTCATCTGTTCTCCTCTTGTCTCCTCTGTTCTCCTCTGTTCTCCTCTGGTCTCCTCTGTTCTCCTCTAGTCTCCTCTAGTCTCCTCTAGTCTCCTCTGTTCTCCTCTGTCCTCCTCTTGTCTCCTCTGTTCTCATCTGTTCTCCTCTAGTCTCCTCTGTTCTCCTCTAGTCTCCTCTGTTCTCCTCTTGTCTCCTCTGTTCTCCTCTGGTCTCCTCTAGTCTCCTCTAGGCTCCTCTAGACTCCTCTTGTCTCCTCTGTTCTCATCTGTTCTCCTCTAGTCTCCTCTGTTCTCATCTGTTCTCCTCTAGTCTCCTCTGTTCTCATCTGTTCTCCTCTAGTCTCCTCTGTTCTCATCTGTTCTCCTCTAGTCTCCTCTGTTCTCATCTGTTCTCCTCTTGTCTCCTCTGTTCTCCTCTTGTCTCCTCTGTTCTCCTCTGTTCTCCTCTGTTCTCCTCTGGTCTCCTCTAGTCTCCTCTAGTCTCCTCTAGTCTCCTCTTGTCTCCTCTGTTCTCCTCTGGTCTCCTCTGTTCTCCTCTGGGCTCCTCTAGTCTCCTCTATTCTCCTCTGTTCTCCTCTGGTCTCTAGTCTCCTCTAGTCTCCTCTGTTCTCCTCTGGGCTCCTCTAGTCTCCTCTATTCTCCTCTGGTCTCTGTTCTCCTCTGGTCTCTAGTCTCCTCTAGTCTCATCTGTTCTCCTCTGGGCTCCTCTGTTCTCCTCTGGTATCTAGTCACCTCTAGTCTCCTCTGTTCTCCTCTAGTCTCCTATGGGCTCCTCTGTTCTCCTCTATTCTCCTCTAGTCTCCTCTGTTCTCCTCTCGTCTCCTCTGTTCTCCTCTGGTCTCCTCTAGTCTCCTCTAGTCTCCTCTAGTCTCCTCTGTTCTCCTCTGGTCTCCTCTGTTCTCCTCTGGTCTCCTCTAGTCTCCTCTGGTCTCCTCTGGTCTCCTCTAGTCTCCTCTAGTCTCCTCTGTTCTCCTCTATTCTCCTCTAGTCTCCTCTGTTCTCCTCTCGTCTCCTCTGTTCTCCTCTGGTCTCCTCTAGTCTCCTCTAGTCTCCTCTATTCTCCTCTGGTCTCAGTTCTCCTCTGTTCTCCTCTGGTCTCTAGTCTCCTCTAGTCTCCTCTGTTCTCCTCTAGTCTCATCTGTTCGCCTCTGGTCTCCTCTGTTCTCCTCTAATCTCCTCTGTTCTCCTCTGGTCTCCTCTGGTCTCTGTTCTCCTCTGTCCTCCTCTGGTCTCCTCTGTTCTCCTCTAGTCTCCTCTAGTCACCTCTGTTCTCCTCTTGTCTCCTCTAGTCACCTCTGTTCTCCTCTGTTCTCCTCTGGTCTCCTCTGTCACCTCTGGTCTCCTCTGTTCTCCTCTAGTCTCCTCTGGTCTCCTCTGATCTATGTTCTCCACTTGTCTCCTCTAGTCTCCTCTAGTCTCCTCTGGTCTCCTCTGATCTTTGTTCTCCTCTGGTTGTGTGCATGGTTACAGGGACATTGCGGCACATAGCAGCAGGAGGCGGTGTTAACTTAATTTACGAGACCATGCTGCTGGGTTGTCACTGCAGCTGTACACACACACCTGCCTACCCTGAGTCTGGTACTCTTCGGATGTCTTACAGCTTCCAACAGAGGTTTATTCAGTCCTATAACTTCAGTCCTAGGTTACAGTACTGTTATGTGTCCTACAGAGGTTTATTCAGTCCTATAGCTTCAGTCCTACAGTAGGTTACAGTACTGTTATGTGTCCTACAGAGGGTTATTCAGTCCTATAGCTTCAGTCCTACAGTAGGTTACAGGACTGTTATTTGTCCTACAGAGGTGTATTCAGTCCTATACTTCAGTCCTACAGTAGGTTACAGGACTGTTATTTGTCCTACAGAGGTGTATTCAGTCCTACAGTAGGTTACAGGACTGTTATTTGTCCTACAGAGGTGTATTCAGTCCTATACTTCAGTCCTACAGTAGGTTACAGGACTGTTATTTGTCCTACAGAGGTGTATTCAGTCCTACAGTAGGTTACAGGATTGTTATTTGTCCTACAGAGGTGTATTCAGTCCTACAGTAGGTTACAGGACTGTTATTTGTCCTACAGAGGTGTATTCAGTCCTATACTTCAGTCCTACAGTAGGTTACAGGACTGTTATTTGTCCTACAGAGGTGTATTCAGTCCTACAGTAGGTTACAGGATTGTTATTTGTCCTACAGAGGTGTATTCAGTCCTACAGTAGGTTACAGGACTGTTATTTGTCCTACAGAGGTGTATTCAGTCCTACAGTAGGTTACAGGACTGTTATTTGTCCTACAGAGGTGTATTCAGTCCTACAGTAGGTTACAGGACTGTTATTTGTCCTACAGAGGTGTATTCAGTCCTACAGTAGGTTACAGGACTGTTATTTGTCCTACAGAGGTGTATTCAGTCCTACAGTAGGTTACAGGACTGTTATTTGTCCTTAAATACCTTACTACGTGTGCTTTTCGTTGACATACTGCTTTTTAACATCACATGCAAATCTGGAAAATATCCCCATAAACTGCAGAATTTTGTTTATATATTTTTTCTAGTCATGAAACAGGAATTTGAACAATCGTGTATTTATTTGAATATTGGAAATGCTTTAAGTGTGTCGTCCCCCCCCCCCCCCCCCCCACACACACACACACAAAAAAACAACGTAATCAGTGACATGGTTTGGTGATGTTTGGTCCGTTAGTCTATTGGCCCACCTTGTGGACAAAGAAGGCATTACCGTGACAACGTGTTTTGCTCTACTGGCAGAAGACTGCAGTCTGAGTGGTCTGAGATCTGCCTCTAAGAATACAGTCATGTGCAATGCTCTTGGTTGGTCGTCAATCTGTCAAAACTGACCCGAATCCCATTCACAACGGTATTCAGTTGGTAAGAGACAGACATTCAGTAAACAGGAATAGATTGGCCTCCATCTATGTGTTATCCAGACAGAAAAGAGAAATAGGCCAAACAACATTTTGATTCAGAGCAATAAAGAAATTGAATAATTTCACTGCGCAAACCGGAAACCTTTTAATATATAAATTCAATCAATACTGTAAAACTATTTAAATATAATATGTAGGAATGTTGTGTTGTACTATGCTTGATGAAGAATCAATATATCTTTATAGACTGTTAAGAGTATTTATCTCGTCAATATGTCAGTGTATTATGTCTGTTTTGTAACAGTGTGTTTATATGTGAAAATATGATCGTATTATAAATTGTATTTTAATTCACATTGTGTGTTTTTTTAAAATCAGGAATGAATCATCCATTAGTTTAACCTGACCTGTTAATAACTGTTATTATGTCTCTCTCTCTCTCTCTCTCTCTCTCTCTCTCTCTCTCTTTCTCTCTCTCTCTCTCTCTCTCTCTCTCTCTCTCTCTTTCTCTCTCTCTCTCTCTCTCCCTCTCTCCCTCTCTCTCTCTTTCTCTCTCTCTCTCTCTCTCTCTCTCTCTCTTTCTCTCTCTCTCTCTCTCTCTCTCTCTCTCTCTCTCTCTCTCTCTCTCTCTGTCTCTCTGTCTCTCTCTCTCTCTCTCTCTCTCTCTCTCTCTCTCTGTCTGTCTCTGTCTCTGTCTCTGTCTCTCTCTGTCTCGCTCTCTCTCTCTCTCTCTCTCTCTCTCTCTCTCTCTCTCTCTCTCTCTCTCTCTCTCTCTCTCTCTCTCTCTCTCATAGTCACAATGGTCCCAGTTCTGTTTTTGGTGGCAATCACGTTATCAACCAATGACACTTCCAATGAAGACCAGACAGGAGGTAAGTGAGACAGATGTAATTGAACCGTAGAATGTGCTTCTGGAGACAGACAGTATACTACATCATATGTGTCACATGGTCAAAAAAAGGCCCGATTTTCAACAACTTGTTGGGACGTTGTTTTTCTTCCTGACTCAGTAAAATGTAATAACTGTTTCTAGACAGTAAATACACAGTAAGGCCTGTGTCTACATTACAGTATATCCTCCACTGTCTGATAAGGTACTATTGTCCATAACTTCCTTTACTATTACAGGATTATAGTTAAACTGGACTGGATTAGTTTAGCCAGTAATTTACCATGTTGTTATCATTTGTAAACGGGCCAAATGGCTGGCTGGGAATGTCTTTAACAGTAGTCCTTCTGTCTCTCAGGTTTAAATGAGATAACCCAAACCCTTAACAGTAGCCCAGCCCTTCTCTCTCTCAGGTTTAAATGAGATAACCCAAACCCTTAACAGTAGCCCAGCCCTTCTCTCTCTCAGGTTTAAATGAGATAACCCAAACCCTTAACAGTAGCCCAGCCCTTCTCTCTCTCAGGTTTAAATGAGATAACCCAAACCCTTAACAGTAGCCCAGCCCTTCTCTCTCTCAGGTTTAAATGAGATAACCCAAACCCTTAACAGTAGCCCAGCCCTTCTCTCTCTCAGGTTTAAATGAGATAACCCAAACCCTTAACAGTAGGGGAGCCCTTCTCTCTCTCGGGTTTAAATGAGATAACCCAAACCCTTAACAGTAGCCCAGCCCTTCTCTCTCTCAGGTTTAAATGAGATAACCCAAACCCTTAACAGTAGCCCTTCTCTCTCTCAGGTTTAAATGAGATAACCCAAACCCTAAACAGTAGCCCAGCCCTTCTCTCTCTCAGGTTTAAATGAGATAACCCAAACCCTAAACAGTAGCCCAGCCCTTCTCTCTCTCTCAGGTTTAAATGAGATAACCCAAACCCTAAACAGTAGCCCAGCCCTTCTCTCTCTCAGGTTTAAATGAGATAACCCAAACCCTTAACAGTAGCCCAGCCCTTCTCTCTCTCTCAGGTTTAAATGAGATAACCCAAACCCTAAACAGTAGCCCAGCCCTTCTCTCTCTCAGGTTTAAATGAGATAACCCAAACCCTAAACAGTAGCCCAGCCCTTCTCTCTCTCAGGTTTAAATGAGATAACCCAAACCCTAAACAGTAGCCCAGCCCTTCTCTCTCTCAGGTTAAAATGAGATAACCCAAACCCTTAACAGTAGCCCAGCCCTTCTCTCTCTCAGGTTTAAATGAGATAACCCAAACCCTAAACAGTAGCCCAGCCCTTCTCTCTCTCAGGTTTAAATGAGATAACCCAAACCCTAAACAGTAGCCCAGCCCTTCTCTCTCTCAGGTTAAAATGAGATAACCCAAACCCTTAACACCAGCCCAGACCTTCTCTCTCTCAGGTTTAGAGGAGCTTGTCCCTGATACTTATCTCTCTAGACTAAGTCTCCGGCCCAAATAGCAGTCTATTCCCAATATAGTGCACTACTTTTTCTCAGGGTCCATAGGACTACGGTCAAAAGTAGTGCACTATATAGGGAATAGGGTGCCATTTGGGACACGGCCAAGGCAGATCTTAAATCAGGCCTCCATCCAGACCATAATAATGGGTCTAGTTGCCTGCCAACCTTAATTCCCGCCTGGCAACCACCAGAGTAGGGTTGTGTTCAGTTGGGACAACACGGAAGAAAACACTCTGAAACAGACAGGTGCTTTCTGCTGTCGCCCAATCAGAAAAGGGTTGTTTTTGTTGTCCGTTGGGAAGGGGGAAAAACGTTTTTGCCACAGTGTGTCTTATTGAACACTGCTCAACACTTGGCCTGTGCTCGACTCTCTGTAGCCACGTAGAAATATAATAACTAGAAAGGACATTCATGATCTGAGGTGGCTTTTGACCTATCTAGTAATTGTACTGCTACGCTCAACTCTCTGTTCTACCACAGGCTTCTTCCTGTTCCTCTCTCTGCTGTCTGGATCCTCCCCAATAACCTCTGCTACCTCCTGAAGTGTGTACTCGTTCACTACATTGGGTTGGTGGAGGCATGGGCTAGACTCGAGGGAGGGTTCCGCTATTTCCTTTCATAAATCTATGAAGGGAAGTGAACAAGAGCACACTTTCGGAGGAAGGACAGATTTTTTGTTTGGGGTCCATAACCTCTGCCTCTTCCTTATTCCCTCTCCTTTCCAGAAGACACGAAGTCCCAGAGTTCCCACATCCTGCCTACCGTGCTGGTCTTCTCCGTGCTGCTTGTCATCAGCATTCTGCTGGCCTGGTACTTCCTCAGGTAACGTACCAGTCACAGGGTGGGGTAGTGTGTGTGTGTGTGTGCTGCCAGACAGGGCGAGGGCCAAGGTGACGTCACCCTTCCTCTCCCCAATCAGCAGAGGGCGGAGCCTCCAGTCAGGAAATGAACCACTAGCAGTTGTTCATGCCTCACGCTGGCCACAGTAAAAGTGAACTACACAGCCAGGCGCATTAGTATGAACGATCTGAAGTCAAAGAGAGAGACCTGCTGTGGCTGTAACCTAGCAGTGCTGTGTTCTGTGATCTCATCAACCCTGGACTCTAATGAGAAAGAACAGCTTTTCCAGTTTCAGATGGTACCATACCAACGTATCTGTGTGCTTTATATAACGTATAACTCATGTTTTAACTTATAACTGTTAGATCTTATAACTTCAACTGTTAGTTAATAGAACTGTTAGTTATTAGAACTGTTAGTTATTAGAACTGTTAGTTATTAGAACTTAGAACTGTTAGTTATTAGAACTTAGAACTGTTTGTTATTAGAACTTAGAACTGTTAGTTATTAGAACTTAGAACTGTTAGTTATTAGAACTTAGAACTGTTAGTTATTAGAACTTAGAACTGTTAGTTATTAGAACTTAGAACTGTTAGTTATTAGAACATAGAACTGTTAGTTATTAGAACTTAGAACTGTTAGTTATTAGAACTTAGAACAGTTAGTTATTAGAACTGTTAGTTATTAGAACTGTTGTTTTGTACTGAACTTGACTAATAGTCGCAGGTAAAAATGTATCCCTTTATGTCCTTTAATTAACCTGTCATCCTCCTGTTCTCTCTCTTCTTCCTGTTCCTCCTGTTCTCTCTCTTCTTCCTGTTCCTCCTGTTCTCTATCTTCTTCCTGTTCCTCCTGTTCTCTGTCTTCTTCCTTTTCCTCCTGTTCTCTATCTTCTTCCTGTTCCTCCTGTTCTCTATCTTCTTCCTGTTCCTCCTGTTCTCTATCTTCTTCCTGTTCCTCCTGTTCTCTATCTTCTTCCTGTTCTTCCTGTTCTCTGTCTTCTTCCTGTTCCTCCTGTTCTCTGTCTTCTTCCTGTTCCTCCTGTTCTCTGTCTTCTTCCTGTTCCTCCTGTTCTCTGTCTTCTTCCTGTTCCTCCTGTTCTCTGTCTTCTTCCTGTTCCTCCTGTTCTCTGTCTTCTTCCTGTTCCTCCTGTTCTCTGTCTTCTTCCTGTTCCTCCTGTTCTCTATCTTATTCCTGTTCCTCCTGTTCTCTATCTTCTTCCTGTTCCTCCTGTTCTCTATCTTCTTCCTGTTCCTCCTGTTCTCTGTCTTCTTCCTGTTCCTCCTGTTCTCTCTCTCTCTCTACCCGGCAGGATAAGGAACCAGAGAAAGGAGGTCGTCACAGCAGTCGACAAGAAAATACCGAATGGAATCCTGGAAGAACAAGGTCCGGTCACCTTTAATAATGAGTCTTTGTCTTCGTTATGTTGTTGATCCGTTGTTTGTAACCAGGGAAGTGGCATCGAGATCGACGTCTTTTTCAAGTGAGCCCTGGGTTGGAAGAACAAAGTGAAACTGATTTGCTTTGCACATACAGGCGTTGTTGAGAAGAGACAATTCGAAAGAGTTTTAATGTCAAGCTGGAGGCGGAGGAGTCTTCTCTGTTCTGCAGGAGTCCCCTCGCTGTCATGTGGTTGTTGTCTGACTTCCTGTGGTTACTGATGTGAAGGGAGGCAACCGATAGATAGTTTTCTAACCTACATCAACTAAGAAGTCTCAATCTGCATCGTGCAGTAGGCCTCGGTGCCTCACTATGTCCTTACCACGTAATACACTATATTTAATGATGCGTTCTCACACACGTATTTCTTCAGCACGGTCGGTGTGTTACGTTCACATTTATTAACAAACAAGCAGCCGTTGTTACCTCCGTTATTCATTACATTATCACTGTGATAATCCTCTATTAGCTCCGTTGTTACCTCCATTATTCATTACATTATCACTGTGATAATCCTCTATTAGCTACGTTGTTACCTCCATTATTCACTACATTATCACTGTGATAATCATCTATTAGCTGCGTTGTTACATCCATTATTCACTACATTATCACTGTGATAATCCTCTATTAGCTGTGTTGTCACATCCATTATTCACTACATTATCACTGTGATAATCCTATATTAGCTGCGTTGTTACATCCCTTATTCACTACATTATCACTGTGATAATCCTCTAATAGCTGCGTTGTTACCTCCATTATGCACTACATTATCGCTGTGATAATCCTCTATTAGCTCTGTTGTTACATCCGTTATTCACTACATTATCACTGTAATAATCCTCTATTAGCTGCGTTGTTACATCCATTATTCACTACATTATAACTGTGATAATCCTCTATTAGCTGTGTTGTTACATCCATTATTCACTACATTATCACTGTGATAATCCTCTATTAGCTGCATTGTTGCATCCATTATTCACTACATTATCAATTGTGATAATCCTCTATTCGCTGCGTTGTTACCTCCATTATGCACTACATTATCACTGTGATAATCCTCTATTAGCTCTGTTGTTACATCCGTTATTCACTACATTATCACTGTAATAATCCTCTATTAGCTGCGTTGTTACATCCATTATTCACTACATTATAACTGTGATAATCCTCTATTAGCTGTGTTGTTACATCCATTATTCACTACATTATCACTGTGATAATCCTCTATTAGCTGCATTGTTGCATCCATTATTCACTACATTATCAATTGTGATAATCCTCTATTCGCTGCGTTGTTACCTCC
>NC_048565.1:92808467-92895967 GCF_013265735.2 Oncorhynchus mykiss | reverse complement strand
AGGGCTCCATCTCATTCTCTCTACATCTATATCATTAACTAGTGTCAAAGAACAACTTGATAGTCATTTGGAGCCACATTTCCTGGGTCTGTATCTATTTGCAGAGCATAAGTCAAAAGTTATTTTGGCATCGGTCAGTGATGCGAGACTCGTTCCCTAGCGACATGTATTCACACAGCAGTAGATACAGATCCTCACAGATAGTCAACTCTTCTCGTTCTGCCTGCGCTTCCTTTTGACAGTTTCACTTCCTATTTGGTCTATTCTTTAATTAACCCTCGGTCCATTTTTATAGAAACTGAGACCAGGCTGAAATTTGTTCATCTTCACTCCCGACTTTTAGGATCTGTTCAATACAAAATAGAGATCAGGGAATAGAATAGAGATCAAGGAATAGAATAGAATAGAGATCAAGGAATAGAATAGAATAGAATAGAGATCGAATAGAATAGAGATCAAGGAATAGAATAGAATAGAGATCAAGGAATAGAATAGAGATCAAGGAATAGAATAGAATAGAGATCGAATAGAATAGAGATCAAGGAATAGAATAGAATAGAGATCAAGGAATAGAATAGAGATCAAGGAATAGAATAGAACAGAATAGAATAGAGATCAAGGAATAGAATAGAATAGAGATCGAATAGAGTAGAGATCAAGGAATAGAATAGAATAGAGATCGAATAGAATAGAGATCAAGGAATAGAATAGAATAGAATAGAATAGAATAGAGATCGAATAGAATAGAGATCAAGGAATAGAATAGAATAGAGATCAAGGAATAGAATAGAGATCAAGGAATAGAATAGAATAGAGATCAAGGAATAGAATAGAATAGAGATCGAATAGAATAGAGATCAAGGAATAGAATAGAATAGAGATCAAGGAATAGAATAGAATAGAGATCAAGGAATAGAATAGAATAGAGATCAAGGAATAGAATAGAATAGAGATAGAATAGAATAGAGATCAAGGAATAGAATAGAATAGAGATCGAATAGAATAGAGATCAAGGAATAGAATAGAATAGAGATCAAGGAATAGAATAGAATAGAATAGAATAGAATAGAGATCAAGGAATAGAATAGAGATCAAGGAATAGAATAGAATAGAGATCGAATAGAATAGAGATCAAGGAATAGAGTAGAATATAGATAGAATAGAATAGAGATCAAGGAATAGAATAGAGATCAAGGAATAGAATAGAGATCAAGGAATAGAATAGAATAGAGATCAAGGACTAGAATAGAATAGAGATCGAATAGAATAGAGATCAAGGAATAGAATAGAGATCAAGGAATAGAATAGAGATCAAGGAATATAATAGAATAGAGATCAAGGAATAGAATAGAATAGAGATCAAGGAATAGAATAGAATAGAGATCAAGGAATAGAATAGAATAGAGATCGAATAGAATAGAATAGAGATCGAATAGAGTAGAGATCAGGGAATAGAATAGAATAGAGATCAAGGAATAGAATAGAATAGAGATCAAGGAATAGAATAGAATAGAGATCAAGGAATAGAATAGAATAGAGATCAAGGAATAGAATAGAATAGAGATCGAATAGAGTAGAGATCAAGGAATAGAATAGAATAGAGATCAAGGAATAGAATAGAATAGAGATAGAATAGAATAGAATAGAGATCGAATAGAAAAGAGATCAAGGAATAGAATAGAATAGAGATAGAATAGAATAGAATAGAGATAGAATAGAATAGAGATCAAGGAATAGAATAGAATAGAGATCAAGGAATAGAATAGAATAGAGATCAAGGAATAGAATAGAATAGAGATCGAATAGAGTAGAGATCAAGGAATAGAATAGAATAGAGATAGAATAGAATAGAGATCAAGGAATAGAATAGAGATCAAGGAATAGAATAGAATAGAGATCGAATAGAGTAGAGATCAAGGAATAGAATAGAGATCAAGGAATAGAATAGAATAGAGATCGAATAGAGTAGAGATCAAGGAATAGAATAGAATATAGATAGAATAGAATAGAGATCAAGGAATAGAGTAGAATAGAGATCAAGGAATAGAATAGAATAGAGATAGAATAGAATAGAGATCGAATAGAATAGAATAGAGATCAAGGAATAGAATAGAATAGAGATAGAATAGAGTAGAGATCAAGGAATAGAATAGAATAGCGATCGAATAGAATAGAATAGAGATCAAGGAATAGAATACAATAGAGATCGAATAGAGTAGAGATCAAGGAATAGAATAGAATAGAATAGAATATAGATCAAGGAATAGAATAGAATAGAGATCGAATAGAATAGAGATCAAGGAATAGAGTAGAATAGAGATCAAGGAATAGAATAGAGATCAAGGAATAGAATAGAATAGAGATCAAGGAATAGAATAGAATAGAGATCGAATAGAATAGAGATCAAGGAATAGAGTAGAATAGAGATCAAGGAATAGAATAGAGATCAAGGAATAGAATAGAATAGAGATCAAGGAATAGAATAGAATAGAGATCGAATAGAGTAGAGATCAAGGAATAGAATAGAATAGAGATCGAATAGAATAGAATAGAGATCAAGGAATAGAATACAATAGAGATCGAATAGAGTAGAGATCAAGGAATAGAATAGAATAGAATAGAATATAGATCAAGGAATAGAATAGAATAGAGATCGAATAGAATAGAGATCAAGGAATAGAATAGAATAGAGATCAAGGAATAGAATAGAATAGAGATCAAGGAATAGAATAGAATAGAGATCGAATAGAATAGAATAGAGATCAAGGAATAGAATACAATAGAGATCGAATAGAGTAGAGATCAAGGAATAGAATAGAATAGAATAGAATATAGATCAAGGAATAGAATAGAATAGAGATCGAATAGAATAGAGATCAAGGAATAGAGTAGAATAGAGATCAAGGAATAGAATAGAGATCAAGGAATAGAATAGAATAGAGATCAAGGAATAGAATAGAATAGAGATCGAATAGAATAGAGATCAAGGAATAGAGTAGAATAGAGATCAAGGAATAGAATAGAGATCAAGGAATAGAATAGAATAGAGATCAAGGAATAGAATAGAATAGAGATCAAGGAATAGAATAGAATAGAGATCGAATAGAGTAGAGATCAAGGAATAGAATAGAATAGAGATCAAGGAATAGAATAGAATAGAGATCGAATAGAATAGAGATCAAGGAATAGAGTAGAATAGAGATCAAGGAATAGAATAGAGATCAAGGAATAGAATAGAATAGAGATCAAGGAATAGAATAGAATAGAGATCGAATAGAATAGAGATCAAGGAATAGAGTAGAATAGAGATCAAGGAATAGAATAGAGATCAAGGAATAGAATAGAATAGAGATCAAGGAATAGAATAGAATAGAGATCAAGGAATAGAATAGAATAGAGATCGAAAAGAGTAGAGATCAAGGAATAGAATAGAATAGAGATCGAATAGAATAGAGATCAAGGAATAGAATAGAATAGAGATCAAGGAATAGAATAGAGATCAAGGAATAGAATAGAATAGAGATCGAATAGAATAGAGATCAAGGAATAGAATAGAATAGAGATCGAATAGAATAGAGATCAAGGAATAGAATAGAATAGAGATCAAGGAATAGAATAGAATAGAGATCGAATAGAATAGAATAGAGATCAAGGAATAGAATAGAATAGAGATCGAATAGAATAGAGATCAAGGAATAGAATAGAATAGAGATCAAGGAATAGAATAGAATAGAGATCGAATAGAATAGAATAGAGATCGAATAGAATAGAGTAGAGATCGAATAGAATAGAGATCAAGGAATAGAATAGAATAGAGATCAAGGAATAGAATAGAATAGAGATCGAATAGAATAGAGATCAAGGAATAGAATAGAATAGAGATCAAGGAATAGAATAGAATAGAGATCGAATAGAATAGAGATCAAGGAATAGAATAGAATAGAGATCAAGGAATAGAATAGAATAGAGATCGAATAGAATAGAGATCAAGGAATAGAATAGAATAGAGATCGAATAGAATAGAGATCAAGGAATAGAATAGAATAGAGATCAAGGAATAGAATAGAATAGAGATCGAATAGAATAGAGATCAAGCAATAGAATAGAATAGAGATCAAGGAATAGAATAGAGTAGAGATCGAATAGAATAGAGATCAAGGAATAGAATAGAATAGAATAGAATAGAGATCAAGGAATAGAATAGAATAGAGATCAAGGAATAGAATAGAATAGAATAGAGATCAAGGAATAGAATAGAATAGAGATCAAGGAATAGAATAGAATAGAATAGAATAGAGATCAAGGAATAGAATAGAATAGAGATCAAGGAATAGAATAGAATAGAGATCAAGGAATAGAATAGAGATCAAGGAATAGAATAGAATAGAATAGAATAGAGATCAAGGAATAGAATAGAATAGAGATCAAGGAATAGAATAGAGTAGAGATCGAATAGAATAGAGATCAAGGAATAGAATAGAGATCAAGGAATAGAATAGAATAGAGATCAAGGAATAGAATAGAATAGAGATCAAGGAATAGAATAGAGATCGAATAGAATAGAGATCAAGGAATAGAATAGAGATCAAGGAATAGAATAGAGATCAAGGAATAGAATAGAGATCAAGGAATAGAATAGAATAGAGATCGAATAGAATAGAATAGAGATCGAATAGAATAGAATAGAGATCAAGGAATAGAATAGAATAGAGATCAAGGAATAGAATAGAATAGAGATCGAATAGAATAGAATAGAGATCAAGGAATAGAATAGAATAGAGATCAAGGAATAGAATAGAGATCGAATAGAATAGAGATCAAGGAATAGAATAGAGATCAAGGAATAGAATAGAGATCAAGGAATAGAATAGAGATCAGGGAATAGAATAGAATAGAGATCAAGGAATAGAATAGAATAGAGATCAAGGAATAGAATAGAATAGAGATCGAATAGAATAGAATAGAGATCAAGGAATAGAATAGAATAGAGATCAAGGAATAGAATAGAATAGAGATCAAGGAATAGAATAGAATAGAGATCAAGGAATAGAATAGAATAGAGATCGAATAGAATAGAATAGAGATCGAATAGAAAAGAGATCAGGGAATAGAATAGAATAGAGATCAAGGAATAGAATAGAATAGAGATCAAGGAATAGAATAGAATAGAGATCAAGGAATAGAATAGAATAGAGATCAAGGAATAGAATAGAATAGAGATCAAGGAATAGAACAGAATAGAGATCGAATAGAGTAGAGATCAAGGAATAGAATAGAATAGAGATAGAATAGAATAGAGATCAAGGAATAGAATAGAGATCAAGGAATAGAATAGAATAGAGATCGAATAGAGTAGAGATCAAGGAATAGAATAGAGATCAAGGAATAGAATAGAATAGAGATCGAATAGAGTAGAGATCAAGGAATAGAATAGAATATAGATAGAATAGAATAGAGATCAAGGAATAGAGTAGAATAGAGATCAAGGAATAGAATAGAATAGAGATAGAATAGAATAGAGATCAAGGAATAGAATAGAATATAGATAGAATAGAATAGAGATCAAGGAATAGAATAGAATAGAGATCAAGGAATAGAATAGAATAGAGATAGAATAGAATAGAGATCGAATAGAATAGAATAGAGATCAAGGAATAGAATAGAATAGAGATAGAATAGAGTAGAGATCAAGGAATAGAATAGAATAGAGATAGAATAGTATAGAGATCAAGGAATAGAATAGAATAGAGATCGAATAGAGTAGAGATCAAGGAATAGAATAGAATAGAATAGAATATAGATCAAGGAATAGAATAGAATAGAGATCGAATAGAATAGAGATCAAGGAATAGAGTAGAATAGAGATCAAGGAATAGAATAGAATAGAGATCGAATAGAATAGAGATCAAGGAATAGAGTAGAATAGAGATCAAGGAATAGAATAGAATAGAGATCAAGGAATAGAATAGAATAGAGATCAAGGAATAGAATAGAATAGAGAACGAATAGAGTAGAGATCAAGGAATAGAGTAGAATAGAGATCAAGGAATAGAATAGAATAGAGATCAAGGAATAGAATAGAATAGAGATCGAATAGAATAGAGATCAAGGAATAGAATAGAATAGAGATCAAGGAATAGAATAGAGATCAAGGAATAGAATAGAATAGAGATCGAATAGAATAGAGATCAAGGAATAGAATAGAATAGAGATCGAATAGAATAGAGATCAAGGAATAGAACAGAATAGAGATCAAGGAATAGAATAGAATAGAGATCGAATAGAATAGAATAGAGATCAAGGAATAGAATAGAATAGAGATCGAATAGAATAGAATAGAGATCAAGGAATAGAATAGAATAGAGATCAAGGAATAGAACAGAATAGAGATCAAGGAATAGAATAGAATAGAGATCGAATAGAATAGAATAGAGATCAAGGAATAGAACAGAATAGAGATCGAATAGAATAGAATAGAGATCAAGGAATAGAATAGAATAGAGATCGAATAGAACAGAATAGAGATCAAGGAATAGAATAGAATAGAGATCGAATAGAATAGAATAGAGATCGAATAGAATAGAATAGAGATCAAGGAATAGAATAGAGATCGAATAGAATAGAGATCAAGGAATAGAATAGAATAGAGATCAAGGAATAGAATAGAATAGAGATCGAATAGAATAGAATAGAGATCAAGGAATAGAATAGAGATCGAATAGAATAGAATAGAGATCGAATAGAATAGAGATCAAGGAATAGAATAGAATAGAGATCAAGGAATAGAATAGAGATCGAATAGAATAGAATAGAGATCGAATAGAATAGAGATCAAGGAATAGAATAGAGATCGAATAGAATAGAATAGAGATCGAATAGAATAGAATAGAGATCAAGGAATAGAATAGAATAGAGATAGAATAGAATAGAGATCAAGGAATAGAATAGAATAGAGATCAAGGAATAGAATAGAATAGAGATCAAGGAATAGAATAGAATAGAGATCGAATAGAAAAGAGATCAAGGAATAGAATAGAGATCGAATAGAATAGAATAGAGATCGAATAGAATAGAATAGAGATCAAGGAATAGAATAGAATAGAGATAGAATAGAATAGAGATCAAGGAATAGAATAGAATAGAGATCAAGGAATAGAATAGAATAGAGATCAAGGAATAGAATAGAATAGAGATCGAATAGAATAGAATAGAGATCGAATAGAATAGAGTAGAGATCGAATAGAATAGAGATCAAGGAATAGAGTAGAATAGAGATCAAGGAATAGAATAGAATAGAGATCGAATAGAATAGAGATCAAGGAATAGAATAGAATAGAGATCAAGGAATAGAATAGAATACAGATCGAATAGAATAGAGATCAAGGAATAGAATAGAATAGAGATCAAGGAATAGAATAGAATAGAGATCGAATAGAATAGAGATCAAGGAATAGAATAGAATAGAGAACGAATAGAATAGAGATCAAGGAATAGAATAGAATAGAGATCAAGGAATAGAATAGAATAGAGATCAAGGAATAGAATAGAATAGAGATCAAGGAATAGAATAGAGATCAAGGAATAGAATAGAATAGAGATCAAGGAATAGAATAGAGTAGAGATCGAATAGAATAGAGATCAAGGAATAGAATAGAATAGAGATCGAATAGAATAGAGATCAAGGAATAGAATAGAATAGAGATCAAGGAATAGAATAGAATAGAATAGAGATCAAGGAATAGAATAGAATAGAGATCAAGGAATAGAATAGAATAGAATAGAGATCAAGGAATAGAATAGAGATCAAGGAATAGAATAGAATAGAGATCAAGGAATAGAATAGAATAGAATAGAGATCAAGGAATAGAATAGAATAGAGATCAAGGAATAGAATAGAATAGAATAGAGATCAAGGAATAGAATAGAATAGAGATCAAGGAATAGAATAGAATAGAGATCAAGGAATAGAATAGAGATCAAGGAATAGAATAGAATAGAATAGAATAGAGATCAAGGAATAGAATAGAATAGAGATCAAGGAATAGAATAGAGATCAAGGAATAGAATAGAGATCAAGGAATAGAATAGAATAGAGATCAAGGAATAGAATAGAGATCAAGGAATAGAATAGAATAGAATAGAATAGAGATCAAGGAATAGAATAGAATAGAGATCAAGGAATAGAATAGAGATCGAATAGAATAGAGATCAAGGAATAGAATAGAATAGAGATCAAGGAATAGAATAGAATAGAGATCAAGGAATAGAATAGAATAGAGATCGAATAGAATAGAGATCAAGGAATAGAATAGAGATCAAGGAATAGAATAGAATAGAGATCAAGGAATAGAATAGAATAGAATAGAGATCAAGGAATAGAATAGAATAGAGATCAAGGAATAGAATAGAGATCAAGGAATAGAATAGAATAGAGATCAAGGAATAGAATAGAATAGAATAGAGATCAAGGAATAGAATAGAATAGAGATCAAGGAATAGAATAGAGATCAAGGAATAGAATAGAATAGAGATCAAGGAATAGAATAGAATAGAATAGAGATCAAGGAATAGAATAGAATAGAGATCAAGGAATAGAATAGAGATCAAGGAATAGAATAGAATAGAGATCAAGGAATAGAATAGAGTAGAGATCGAATAGAATAGAGATCAAGGAATAGAATAGAGATCGAATAGAATAGAGATCAAGGAATAGAATAGAGATCAAGGAATAGAATAGAATAGAGATCAAGGAATAGAATAGAATAGAGATCAAGGAATAGAATAGAATAGAGATCGAATAGAATAGAGATCAAGGAATAGAATAGAATAGAATAGAGATCAAGGAATAGAATAGAATAGAGATCGAATAGAATAGAATAGAGATCGAATAGAATAGAGATCAAGGAATAGAATAGAATAGAGATCAAGGAATAGAATAGAGATCAAGGAATAGAATAGAATAGAGATCAAGGAATAGAATAGAGTAGAGATCGAATAGAATAGAGATCAAGGAATAGAGTAGAATAGAGATCGAATAGAGTAGAGATCAAGGAATAGAATAGAATAGAGATCGAATAGAGTAGAGATCAAGGAATAGAATAGAATAGAGATCGAATAGAATAGAATAGAGATCGAATAGAATAGAGATCAAGGAATAGAATAGAATAGAGATCAAGGAATAGAATAGAGTAGAGATCGAATAGAATAGAGATCAAGGAATAGAATAGAGATCAAGGAATAGAATAGAATAGAGATCAAGGAATAGAATAGAATAGAGATCGAATAGAATAGAGATCAAGGAATAGAATAGAATAGAGATCAAGGAATAGAATAGAGTAGAGATCGAATAGAATAGAGATCAAGGAATAGAATAGAATAGAGATCAAGGAATAGAATAGAGTAGAGATCGAATAGAATAGAGATCGAATAGAATAGAATAGAGATCAAGGAATAGAATAGAGTAGAGATCGAATAGAATAGAGATCAAGGAATAGAATAGAATAGAGATCAAGGAATAGAATAGAGTAGAGATCGAATAGAATAGAGATCAAGGAATAGAATAGAGATCAAGGAATAGAATAGAATAGAGATCAAGGAATAGAATAGAATAGAGATCGAATAGAATAGAGATCAAGGAATAGAATAGAATAGAGATCGAATAGAATAGAGATCAAGGAATAGAATAGAATAGAGATCAAGGAATTGTCTTTACACCCATTTTGACACCCGTTTTACCTACTGGAATGGTTGTCTGAAATGTTGTGAAGAAAAGCCCTAAAGTGTCCATGTGTTTTTAACAGATGACCATTCCAGGGTGGTGTTAACACAGCTAGATGGAAACCTCTGTTCAGACTACATCAACGCTTCCTATATCCATGTGAGTTGGGCATCTAGCTTTTTGTTTAAACGTGCGTTCTTCTTCGGCCTAAATAAGGTTGGGATAATATATATATATATATATATAATAATATTCATAATAAATCATATATGTATCAACATATAGAATCTATCATGTTATTATTCCAAACCGAAACAAGACCAGTTTCCATTGTAATGTTATTAATTAACAGTGTTTTTATTTTATTTTCTTTGTTAGGGCTACACGGACAATAACAAATTTATCGCAGCACAAGGTAAATAAATCGATCTTTTTCTGCAGCAAATATTTAAATGAAAGTGTCGCGTGTGTTTTCCAAATGTAATAACACATTTTTATTATTTTATTTTTAAACATGGCTGCTGGTTCTGTAATGTCAACAAAGATGAATGGGTTAATGAGGTGATGGACTGTTGTGTTCCAGGTCCTAAACAAGACACGGTAGCAGACTTCTGGAGGATGATATGGGAACAGAAGACGGCAACTATTGTCATGCTGACCAACCTGAAAGAGAGGAAAGAGGTGATTGGTTACAAGACTTCCTGGCTTTTTCAGTGTCAACACTGTTACTTTCACTTTGACTTTCTCTATAATGTTATACCTGCACTAGAAATACAGCAACTGTCTTCATTACACATTACTGCTACACTACTACACTGATACTAATACTACACTAATACTATATTAGTACTACACTAATCCTATATTACTACTACACTAATCCTATATTACTACTACACTAACACTAATCCTATATTACTACTACACTAATCCTATGTTACTACTACACTAATCCTATATTACTACTACACTAATCCTATATTACTACTACACTAATCCTATATTACTACTACACTAATCCTATGTTACTACTACACTAATCCTATGTTACTACTACACTAATCCTATATTACTACTACACTAATCCTATATTACTACTACACTAATCCTATATTACTACTACACTAATCCTATATTACTACTACACTAATCCTATGTTTCTACTACACAAATCCTATGTTACTATTACACTGATACTTATACTATATTACTACTACATTAATACTATATTACTACTACACTGATACTAATACTATATTACTACTACACTCATCCTATATTACTACTACACTCATCCTATGTTACTACTACACGAACACATTGCTGCTACATTTGTCTGAGTGCCCTCAAGCCTCTGAAGTCAAGCCATCCATTTCCACTTCACAATCTCTCCTTAAACAGAGGAGGTCATCTGTCTCCATGTGTACTTTCCCCTGTGAGCAGTCCCAAGGAGCTTTACACTGGAGAGAGAGAGAGAGAGAGAGAGAGAGAGAGAGCTAACCTTGCAGAGATCAATAAAAACAGGAAAGAAAGGAGATTAAAATCAGCTTTTGTGCTGCTCGGAATCGATGATTAAATAATGGCTAATAAAGCCCTCTAAGTCTTTATCATAATTAGTCAGCAAACTCTCTTTAAGTGGTTTTAGACGGGCTAATTCTGATTGACTGGCTGGCTGGCTGGCAGATTAAGCCCTCACATTCTCTACTGCACTCAGTGTCTTACCAGTCACCTTTAGGATGGTGATGCATTCAATGCCACCCTCCTATACCCCTACAAATCCAGAACAGTCCCAGTAAGCAAAACGATGTTGAAAAGACGTGTAAAATATAGTATTTTCCAGACGTTGAAGTTAGGTTCATTTAGGTTCTGATTTGGTTCGGTCTGGAGCAGACTTGATTTGGTCCAAACATAGACGTCTATGATTGGCTCAGATTTGGTCCAATCAATGCTGGTCCAATCAAGGCTGGCCCTACCGCATCAAACCTGAGCCAAATACAAAGGTTTATGATTTGGTTCAAGGCCGGTCTGGACCCCAAAAAAACGACACCTGGACAGGACCGAAAAGAGAAGACTTCCAAATGACGTTGGCGTCTGTCTGTGCTTACTGGGATGTAGCCCACAGTGTCAGCCCGCAATGGAATTGTATGAATGTCCATCTCTGTGGTAGGCCTACCATTTTTATAAAACAGGCAATTACATAGGCTTTATTAGTCCAGAATCACGTGACTAATCAATGTGGCTATTTTAAGCTCTGAATATCAGCTACCCAACTTTTAATCCGGTGTTATCCTGAGCCTATTGGCAATGTGTTTACACAGTCTCCATGCTAGCATACCACTTAGAATGACCTGTAAACATGCAGTCTCTATGCTAGCCTACCACTTTGAATGACCTGTAGACATGCAGTCTCCATGCTAGCCTACCACTTAGAATGACCTGTAAACATGCAGTCTCCATGCTAGCCTACCACTTAGAATGACCTGTAAACATGCAGTCTTCATGCTAGCATAGCACTTAGAATGACCTGTAAACATGCAGTCTCCATGCTAGCATAGCACTTAGAATGACCTGTAAACATGCAGTCTCCATGCTAGCATAGCACTTAGAAATGCACACCCGATAATTTGTTTCATACCGTGTTGGGGTCAATTATATATATATTCCTGTCAATTCAGTAAATAAACAGAAATTCCAATTCCAATTCTCTTCAATGCTTTTCAAAAAGGAAACGGTATCATTGACGTTGGAATTAGGTTATTTATACTTTCTGAATGAACTGGAATTAAAATGGAACTGACTCCAACCCTGTTCTATACTAAAGTCAGGGTGCTAGTATAGACATTGGAACATTCTCTATGATTAAAACCTGCGTGTCCCGCGGTGACTCATTTGCTTCCCTGTTTGTGTGTGTTTCCAAACCACTAGGACAAGTGTTACCAGTACTGGCCAGACCAGGGCTGTTGGACCTATGGTAACGTCCGGGTGGCTGTGGAAGACGTCACTGTGTTGGTAGACTACACCATACGGAAGTTCTACATACAATATGTACGTTATTATTAGATGGTAATCATGTGGGTCCTTTAGATTATAACAGTACTGTAGGTTTGGTTGGAAATCTAAGTG
Source organism: Oncorhynchus mykiss (assembly GCF_013265735.2). Classification (NCBI taxonomy): domain Eukaryota; kingdom Metazoa; phylum Chordata; class Actinopteri; order Salmoniformes; family Salmonidae; genus Oncorhynchus; species Oncorhynchus mykiss. The sequence goes on along the minus strand of NC_048565.1, from coordinate 92,883,126 downwards.
CTTGCCTGTCCTATACTTATTCACTTGTAGTATACTAAAGTACTATACTTGTTCACTTGTAGTATACTAAAGTACTATATTTATTCACTTGTAGTATACTAAAGTACTATACTTGTTCACTTGTAGTATACTAAAGTACTATACTTATTCACTTGTAGTATACTAACGTCCTATACTTATTCACTTGTAGTATACTAAAGTACTATACTTATTCACTTGTAGTATACTAACGTCCTATACTTATTCACTTGTAGTATACTAACGTCCTATACTTATTCACTTGTAGTATACTAACGTCCTATACTTATTCACTTGTAGTATATTAAAGTACTATACTTGTTCACTTGTAGTATACTAAAGTACTATACTTATTCACTTGTAGTATACTAAAGTACTATACTTATTCACTTGTAGTATACTAAAGTACTATACTTATTCACTTGTAGTATACTAAAGTACTATACTTGTTCACTTGTAGTATACTAAAGTACTATACTTATTCACTTGTAGTATACTAACGTCCTATACTTATTCACTTGTAGTATACTAAAGTACTATATTTATTCACTTGTAGTATACTAAAGTACTACACTTATTCACTTGTAGTATACTAAAGTACTATACTTGTTCACTTGTAGTATAATAAAGAACTATATTTATTCACTTGTAGTATAATAAAGTCCTATACTTATTCACTTGTAGTATAATAAAGTACTATACTTGTTCACTTGTAGTATACTAAATTGATACTAAAAGGTATTTGACTGTAAATATGTAGTCTACAGAGCTCTACAACACTGATGGACATAGAAACTTAAAAGATGTGCTGTAAACTGTGTGTGTTTTTTGTGTCGTGTGAATAGAGTAGACTACAGATGTAGGATCATAATTTGAGCGTTTGTAATTTCCACTTTGATAATTTAGACTTGAATTGCCCAAACGAAAAATGTATCAACCCTTACAAAAATGTCCTTTAATTATAATCTACATAATACATACATAATTTGGCTGTCCTCATAGGAGAACCCTTTGAAGAACCCTTTTTGGTTTCAGGTAGAACCCTTTTGGGTTCCATGCAGAACCCTTTTGGGTTTCAGGTAGAACCCTTTTGGGTTCCATGCAGAACCCTTTTGGGTTCCATGCAGAACCCTTTTGGGTTTCAGGTAGAACCCTTTTGGGTTCCATGCAGAACCCTTTTGGGTTCCATGCAGAACCCTTTTGGGTTTCAGGTAGAACCCTTTTGGGTTCCATGCAGAACCCTTTTGGGTTCCATGCAGAACCCTTTTGGGTTTCAGGTAGAACCCTTTTTGGTTCCATGCAGAACCCTTTCCACAGAGGTAGTATCTGGTTCATAGTAATGACTCTATAGTAATGTAGTATCTTGTTTATAGTAATGACTCTGTGGAGTATCTGGTTCATAGTAATGACTCTATAGTAATGTAGTATCTTGTTTATAGTAATGACTCTGTGGAGTATCTGGTTTATAGTAATGACTCTATGTAGTATCTGCTGTAGTAATGACTCTATGTAGTATATGGTTTATAGTAATGACTCTATGTAGTATCTGGATAGTAATGACTCTGTGTAGTATCAGGTATAGTAATGACTCTACGTAGTATCTGATTATAGTAATGACTCTACGTAGTATCAGGTATAGTAATGACTCTGTATGTCTGCTCTGTGTGTCGTCTCCTGTAGCAGGCCAGCGACGGCACCAAGCCCTCCAGGCTGGTCACCCAGCTCCACTTCACCAGCTGGCCTGATTTTGGGGTGCCCTTTTCCCCCATTGGCATGCTCAAGTTCCTCAAGAAAGTCAAGACAGTCAACTCCTCCTTCGCTGGGCCCATCGTGGTTCACTGCAGGTACTTTATACTGGGGATGTAGTCTTTTAGGCACATTTCAACTGTTGTACTGGACATAGTATCCTGAAGGTTACTTCCCCACCTGTCTTTAGGGAGAGAGAGAGAGAGAGATCTAACTGTCATGCTATAGATAGTTTACTCCTTGGCCTTCTCTGTCCTTTGTCTCGGCAGTGCTGGTGTGGGAAGGACAGGGACCTTCATTGTGATTGACGGCGTGATTGACATGATGCACCAAGAGCAGAAGATTGACGTCTTTGGTTTTGTGTCCAAGATAAGAGACCAGCGCTCACAGCTTGTACAGACAGACGTGAGTTGGCTCAAAACAACAGGGTCACAACACTATTTCATGCAATGCATCAGTCTATGTTTCTCTTAGTACTAGGACTAGCAACTGTCCAAAAGTAAGCATTGTCCTTCCTGCTACTACAGTGTTCTAAATATGTATTTCTAATGTAAACTAGAAAATAATAGAGTTCCAAGAATATATCCCTGTGGAACACCACACTTGATCTCATCTGATTCATCTTCTTCTTCTCCTTCTCCTTCTTCTTCTGCTTCTACTTCTTCTTCTTCTCCTTTTTCTCCTTCTTCTCCTTCTCCTTCTTCTTCTTTTTCTCCTCCTTCTCCTTCTTCTTCTTCTTCTTCTCCTTCTTCTTCTTTTTCTTCTGCTTCTCCTTCTTCTTCTCCTTTTTCTCCTTCTTCTCCTTCTTCTTCTTTTTCTTCTTCTGCTTCTCCTTCTTCTTCTCCTTTTTCTCCTTCTTCTTCTCCTTTTTCTCCTTCATCTTCTCCTTCTTCTCCTTCTTCTTCTGCTTCTACAGCCTCTTCTCCAGTTTCTACTTCTTCTTCAGCTTCTTCCTTTGGAAGCAATTATCAAAGTGTATGGACTTTCATTCCTATTGTTCTAGTGCTCTAAAATCTGTTTTTCTTCCTCTGTGGCCTCCAGATTCAGTACTCGTTCATCTACCAGGCCCTGTTGGAATACTACCTCTACGGAGACACAGAACTGGACGTGTCATCTCTGGAAGGACACCTGCACAAACTCCACAACACCCACGCCCCCTTCGACAGGGTTGGCCTGGAGGAAGAGTTCAAAGTGAGAGCCAGGGGTGCTCTCTTCTCTGACAGGGTTGTAGTTGATAAGATAGAGCCCTTTGCTACATGCAGCTTAGAATCCTTGAAAGTCTGTGTATGCTTATAATAGCAATTGTGGGCATCGGGTATAAATTATTCTATGTTAATTTGCATTGCCCTTATTTTTTGGGGGCCTCACCGAGTGGCGCAGCGGGTTGTGTCACAACCCGGCCGTGACCGGGAGTCCCTTAGGGCGGCGCACAATTGGCCCAGCGTTGTCCGGGTTAGGGGAGGGTTTTCGCCGGGGGGGGGGGGATTTGTTCTTTAACTGACTTGCCTAGTTAAATAAAGGTAAAAAATATTAAGTCATCTATGTGTACATTTACACCCTGACACTTTCCTGTCCCCCCACCCCCCCTTTATCATCCAGAAACTGACCAACATGCGGATAATGAAGGAGAACATGAGGATGGGAAATCTCCCTGCCAACATGAAGAAGAACAGAGTGCTCCAGATTATTCCATGTAAGAAATGCCGGAAAAGTCACAACACAACAAACTGAATGAGATCTGTTTTCCGCCCAGAGTCCAGTAACTCTACATTACGTCATTCGGGGTATTCTTTAACTGGTGACAGATTGTGACCCACAGATTATATTGTGTTCATAACCCCCCCCCCCCCCCTTATTTAGAACGAAACAAGAGATATTATCAAATCCCTTATTCCCTTGGTTCGCTCACCTAAATTGCATTCGTGCAGAATTAACCAGGGAAATCCATTGTATGTGTTATTTTGTCATATTTGGTATTCATATATGTAAACCTTGATGCATGGGACTGACATTGAGAGATCTTTTAGTCAGTCGTCTTGTTGTTTTATCTGATAAAACGCTCATTGTTTGTGCTGTTCTTTAGGTTGAGTGATGCGTTTCTTTCATTGCCTGCCTCTCATCTTACAAAAAGTGTTTGGGAAATGGATCTGGAGGAGCCTTTTAGGGTGCATCTCAAACGGTACCCTATTCCCTATTTAGTGCACTACTTTTGACCAGGGTCTATAGGGTCTGTGGTCAAAAGTAGTGCACTATATAGGGAATAGGTTGCCACTTGAGACGCTGACTTTTAGGCATCTAATATGGCCGATCTATTCATAAATCAACAGTGACGGCATCACAGATAATCCAATTCCTTCTACCCCTAATTCTTCTGCTCTTTCCTCAGACCGTTCGATTGTAGGGCCGTTAAGGGCCGCACCTTTAGTGAGTTAAGATGTGTGTTGGTGTAATGGGAAGGGGGAAATTACAGGGACATTTATTTCCATGGCAGTTTCCTATAACGTCCACTAGGGGGCGACGTGAGTCCCTGTTAACATCTAGTAGACCCGCGCCTTGCTAGGTCTCCACGGATTGCCGGTTTAATCCCAGTGCTTGGAACTCATTTTGAAAATCATAATTTTTGACCCCATCCCAAACCTTAACCCTAACCTAAACCACCTTTTCATATTTGGTATTCATATATTTAAACCTTGATGCGTGGGACTGACATTGAGAGATCTTTTAGCCAGTCGTCTTGTTGTTTTATCTGATAAAACGCTCATTGTTTGTGCTGTTCTTTAGGTTGAGTGATGCGTTTCTTTCATTGCCTGCCTCTCATCTTGTATATAGTGTTTGGGAAATGGATCTGGAGGAGCCTTTTAGGGTGCATCTCAAACGGCACCCTATTCCCTATTTAGTGCACTACTATGGCACCCTATTCCCTATTTAGTGCACTACTATGGCACCCTATTCCCTATTTAGTGCACTACTATGGCACCCTATTCCCTATTTAGTGCACTACGTTTGACCAGGGTCTATAGGGCTCAGAATGAAGGCCTTCACTTTTTGCGTAGTTTGTCTGACAGCTAATAAATATGGCCAAAAACCAAAGGTGCCGCGTCATTAAAACGCCAACCCATGTCGTAATTCTGCAGTTAGGATGAAGGGGGTGGGGTTTTTATCTGGAGATTGAGTTGTAATGCCATTGATATACTCTGTAGACACGGGCTTTATAGTTATCACCAGTTTAATATGAATTTGAATCTTTAATTGTATTTTTCAGATGACTTCAACAGAGTGATTATGTCCATGAGAAGAGGCCAAGAGTTTACTGACTACATCAATGCGTCATTTATAGATGTAAGTAGACGTTACAATACTCACTACTACCTCAATGAGTAAACATTACAATACTCACTACTACATCAATGAGTAAACATTACAATACTCACTACTACATCAATGAGTAAACATTACAATACTCACTACTACATCAATGAGTAAACATTACAATACTCACTACTACATCAATGAGTAAACATTACAATACTCACTACTACATCAATGAGTAAACACTATCACTACTACATCAATGAGTAAACACTATCACTACTACATCAATGAGTAAACATTATCACTACTACATCAATAAGTAAACCTTACAATACTCACTACTACATCAATGAGTAAACATTACACTACTCACTACTACATCAATGAGTAAACATTACAATACTCACTACTACATCAATGAGTAAACATTACAATACTCACTACTACATCAATGAGTAAACATTATCACTACTACATCAATGAGTAAACATTACAATACTCACTACTACATCAATGAGTAAACATTACAATACTCACTACTACATCAATGAGTAAACATTGCAATACTCACTACTACATCAATGAGTAAACATTACAATACTCACTACTACATCAATGAGTAAACATTACAATACTCACTACTACATCAATGAGTAAACATTACAATACTCACTACTACATCAATGAGTAAACATTACAATACTCACTACTACATGAATGAGTAAACATTACAATACTCACTACTACATCAATGAGTAAACATTATCACTACTACATCAATGAGTAAACATTACAATACTCACTACTACATCAATGAGTAGACATTACAATACTCACTACTACATCAATGAGTAGACATTACAATACTCACTACTACATCAATGAGTAAACATTACAATACTCACTACTACATCAATGAGTAGACATTACAATACTCACTACTACATCATTGAGTAAACATTACAATACTCACTACTACATCAACGAGTAAACATTACAATACTCACTACTACGTCAATGAGTAAACCTTACAATACTCACTACTACATCAATGAGTAAACATTATCACTACTACATCAATGAGTAAACATTACAATACTCACTACTACATCAATGAGTAAACATTATCACTACTACATCAATGAGTAAACATTATCACTACTACATCAATGAGTAAACATTATCACTACTACATCAATGAGTAAACATTATCACTACTACATCAATGAGTAAACATTACAATACTCACTACTACATCAATGAGTAAACATTATCACTACTACATCAATGAGTAGACATTACAATACTCACTACTACATCAATGAGTAAACATTACAATACTCACTACTACATCAATGAGTAAACATTACAATACTCACTACTACATCAATGAGTAAACATTATCACTACTACATCAATGAGTAAACATTACAATACTCACTACTACATCAATGAGTAAACATTATCACTACTACATCAATGAGTAAACATTATCACTACTACATCAATGAGTAAACATTATCACTACTACATCAATGAGTAAACATTATCACTACTACATCAATGAGTAAACATTAAAATACTCACTACTACATCAGTGAGTAAACATTACAATACTCACTACTACATCAATGAGTAAACATTATCACTACTACATCAATGAGTAAACATTACAATACTCACTACTACATCCATGAGTAAACATTACAATACTCACTACTACATCAATGATTGAACATTACAATACTCACTACTACATCAATGAGTAAACATTATCACTACTACATCAATGAGTAGACATTACAATACTCACTACTACATCAATGAGTAAACATTATCACTACTACATCAACGAGTAAACAGTACAATACTCACTACTACATCAATGAGTAAACATTATCACTACTACATCAATGAGTAAACATTACAATACTCACTACTACATCAATGAGTAAACATTATCACTACTACATCAATGAGTAAACATTATCACTACTACATCAATGAGTAAACATTATCACTACTACATCAATGAGTAAACATTATCACTACTACATCAACGAGTAAACAGTACAATACTCACTACTACATCAATGAGTAAACATTATCACTACTACATCAATGAGTAAACATTATCACTACTACATCAATGAGTAAACATTACAAAACTCACTACTACATCAATGAGTAAACGTTACAATACTCACTACTACATCAATGAGTAGACGTGAATCAATGTCATATTTATCAACAGTTATTTTTATTTTTATTTCATTTTTTTTAACATACATTCATACGCTGCAATCAAGTTGTACCTGTCTGACATGGTGGTAATGCCTGTACTGTGTACTGTGGTGTACAGGAAGTTGTACCTGTCTGACATGGTGGTAATGCCTGTACTGTGTACTGTGGTGGACAGGGAGTTGTACCTGTCTGACATGGTGGTAATGCCTGTACTGTGTACTGTGGTGGACAGGGAGTTGTACCTGTCTGACATGGTGGTAATGCCTGTACTGTGTACTGTGGTGGACAGGGAGTTGTACCTGTCTGACATGGTGGTAATGCCTGTACTGTGTACTGTGGTGGACAGGGAGTTGTACCTGTCTGACATGGTGGTAATGCCTGTACTGTGTACTGTGGTGGACAGGGAGTTGTACCTGTCTGACATGGTGGTAATGCCTGTACTGTGGTGGACAGGGAGTTGTACCTGTCTGACATGGTGGTAATGCCTGTACTGTGGTGGACAGGGAGTTGTACCTGTCTGACATGGTGGTAATGCCTGTACTGTGGTGGACAGGGAGTTGTACCTGTCTGACATGGTGGTAATGCCTGTACTGTGGTGGACAGGGAGTTGTACCTGTCTGACATGGTGGTAATGCCTGTACTGTGGTGGACAGGGAGTTGTACCTGTCTGACATGGTGGTAATTCCTGTACTGTGTACTGTGGTGGACAGGGAGTTGTACCTGTCTGACATGGTGGTAATGCCTGTACTGTGGTGGACAGGGAGTTGTACCTGTCTGACATGGTGGTAATGCCTGTACTGTGGTGGACAGGGAGTTGTACCTGTCTGACATGGTGGTAATGCCTGTACTGTGGTGGACAGGGAGTTGTACCTGTCTGACATGGTGGTAATGCCTGTACTGTGGTGGACAGGGAGTTGTACCTGTCTGACATGGTGGTAATGCCTGTACTGTGGTGGACAGGGAGTTGTACCTGTCTGACATGGTGGTAATGCCTGTACTGTGGTGGACAGGGAGTTGTACCTGTCTGACATGGTGGTAATGCCTGTACTGTGGTGGACAGGGAGTTGTACCTGTCTGACATGGTGGTAATGCCTGTACTGTGGTGGACAGGGAGTTGTACCTGTCTGACATGGTGGTAATGCCTGTACTGTGGTGGACAGGGAGTTGTACCTGTCTGACATGGTGGTAATGCCTGTACTGTGGTGGACAGGGAGTTGTACCTGTCTGACATGGTGGTAATGCCTGTACTGTGGTGGACAGGGAGTTGTACCTGTCTGACATGGTGGTAATGCCTGTACTGTGGTGGACAGGGAGTTGTACCTGTCTGACATGGTGGTAATGCCTGTACTGTGGTGGACAGGGAGTTGTACCTGTCTGACATGGTGGTAATGCCTGTACTGTGGTGGACAGGGAGTTGTACCTGTCTGACATGGTGGTAATGCCTGTACTGTGTACTGTGGTGGACAGGGAGTTGTACCTGTCTGACATGGTGGTAATGCCTGTACTGTGTACTGTGGTGTACAGGAAGTTGTACCTGTCTGACATGGTGGTAATGCCTGTACTGTGTACTGTGGTGGACAGGAAGTTGTACCTGTCTGACATGGTGGTAATGCCTGTACTGTGTACTGTGGTGGACAGGAAGTTGTACCTGTCTGACATGGTGGTAATGCCTGTACTGTGGTGGACAGGGAGTTGTACCTGTCTGACATGGTGGTAATGCCTGTACTGTGGTGGACAGGGAGTTGTACCTGTCTGACATGGTGGTAATGCCTGTACTGTGGTGGACAGGGAGTTGTACCTGTCTGACATGGTGGTAATGCCTGTACTGTGGTGGACAGGGAGTTGTACCTGTCTGACATGGTGGTAATGCCTGTACTGTGTACTGTGGTGGACAGGGAGTTGTACCTGTCTGACATGGTGGTAATGCCTGTACTGTGTACTGTGGTGTACAGGAAGTTGTACCTGTCTGACATGGTGGTAATGCCTGTACTGTGTACTGTGGTGGACAGGAAGTTGTACCTGTCTGACATGGTGGTAATGCCTGTACTGTGTACTGTGGTGGACAGGGAGTTGTACCTGTCTGACATGGTGGTAATGCCTGTACTGTGTACTGTGGTGTACAGGGAGTTGTACCTGTCTGACATGGTGGTAATGCCTGTACTGTGTACTGTGGTGGACAGGGAGTTGTACCTGTCTGACATGGTGGTAATGCCTGTACTGTGTACTGTGGTGGACAGGGAGTTGTACCTGTCTGACATGGTGGTAATGCCTGTACTGTGTACTGTGGTGGACAGGGAGTTGTTTCTGTCTGACATGGTGGTAATGCCTGTACTGTGTACTGTGGTGTACAGGAAGTTGTACCTGTCTGACATGGTGGTAATGCCTGTACTGTGTACTGTGGTGGACAGGAAGTTGTACCTGTCTGACATGGTGGTAATGCCTGTACTGTGTACTGTGGTGGACAGGGAGTTGTACCTGTCTGACATGGTGGTAATGCCTGTACTGTGTACTGTGGTGTACAGGAAGTTGTACCTGTCTGACATGGTGGTAATGCCTGTACTGTGTACTGTGGTGTACAGGAAGTTGTACCTGTCTGACATGGTGGTAATGCCTGTACTGTGTACTGTGGTGGACAGGGAGTTGTACCTGTCTGACATGGTGGTAATGCCTGTACTGTGTACTGTGGTGGACAGGGAGTTGTACCTGTCTGACATGGTGGTAATGCCTGTACTGTGTACTGTGGTGGACAGGGAGTTGTACCTGTCTGACATGGTGGTAATGCCTGTACTGTGTACTGTGGTGGACAGGGAGTTGTACCTGTCTGACATGGTGGTAATGCCTGTACTGTGTACTGTGGTGGACAGGGAGTTGTACCTGTCTGACATGGTGGTAATGCCTGTACTGTGTACTGTGGTGTACAGGAAGTTGTACCTGTCTGACATGGTGGTAATGCCTGTACTGTGTACTGTGGTGGACAGGGAGTTGTACCTGTCTGACATGGTGGTAAAGCCTGTACTGTGTACTGTGGTGGACAGGGAGTTGTACCTGTCTGACATGGTGGTAATGCCTGTACTGTGTACTGTGGTGGACAGGAAGTTGTACATGTCTGACATGGTGGTAATGCCTGTACTGTGTACTGTGGTGGACAGGGAGTTGTACCTGTCTGACATGGTGGTAATGCCTGTACTGTGTACTGTGGTGGACAGGAAGTTGTACCTGTCTGACATGGTGGTAATGCCTGTACTGTGTACTGTGGTGGACAGGGAGTTGTACCTGTCTGACATGGTGGTAATGCCTGTACTGTGTACTGTGGTGGACAGGAAGTTGTACCTGTCTGACATGGTGGTAATGCCTGTACTGTGTACTGTGGTGGACAGGAAGTTGTACCTGTCTGACATGGTGGTAATGCCTGTACTGTGTACTGTGGTGGACAGGGAGTTGTACCTGTCTGACATGGTGGTAATGCCTGTACTGTGTACTGTGGTGGACAGGGAGTTGTACCTGTCTGACATGGTGGTAATGCCTGTACTCTGTACTGTGGTGGACAGGAAGTTGTACCTGTCTGACATGGTGGTAATGCCTGTACTCTGTACTGTGGTGGACAGGGAGTTGTACCTGTCTGACATGGTGGTAATGCCTGTACTGTGTACTGTGGTGGACAGGGAGTTGTACCTGTCTGACATGGTGGTAATGCCTGTACTGTGTACTGTGGTGTACAGGGAGTTGTACCTGTCTGACATGGTGGTAATGCCTGTACTCTGTACTGTGGTGGACAGGAAGTTGTACCTGTCTGACATGGTGGTAATGCCTGTACTGTGTACTGTGGTGGACAGGGAGTTGTACCTGTCTGACATGGTGGTAATGCCTGTACTCTGTACTGTGGTGGGGTGTCCTCAGGGCTACAGGCAGAAGGACTACTTCATAGCGACCCAGGGTCCGTTATCTCACACGGTAGAGGACTACTGGAGGATGGCGTGGGAGTGGAAGTGTCACTCCGTCGTCATGCTGACGGAACTACAGGAGAGGGAGCAGGTAGGAGGGATCCAAGAAATAGCATTTAAACAATTCATATTATATGATATATCTCTATGCTATTCACTTACTGAACTACTGCATCTTAGTTGTCTACCGCTAGCAAGGATCCAAAACTAGGACCTCTTTGTGTTGAGCTATTGTAATATTGTAGTAGAGTACTGTTCTTAACATGATTTGAGTTATTGTAATATTGTAGTAGGCTACTGTTCTAACATGATTTGAGTTATTGTAATATTGTAGTAGAGTACTGTTCTTAACATGATTTGAGTTATTGTAATATTGTAGTAGGCTACTGTTCGTGAACATGTCTTCTATTATTTGATGGTAATATAATCACTGTGTTATCCAGTACTCAGTCTTAATCTCCTGACTGTGTCTCCTGTAGGACAAGTGTTTCCAGTACTGGCCCACAGAGGACTCAGTGACCTATGGAGACTACACTGTAGAGATGAAGGGATCCACTGTGTGTGACAGCTTCAGTGTACGGGATCTGGTACTCACCTACGGCCCAGTAAGTTTACATGGAAATACCCTGAGGTAGTGAGGGACCTAAAAGCAATAGTTTATTGAGACATTAACCGTAACCTTCTTCTTACCTCTAGAGGAGTGATTAATCACAGGAATAAAGTGTTTGTCGTGTTAGCATATTGCTAATCTTGTAACCCTCAACCCAAATTAGACGTTTTACAGTCATCACGAGAAAGTAGTGTATTGCAAAAATCTGCATCCTAAATTATCTTTCCAAAACTTAGCAAGTGGCAAAAATTTGCTCCCAATGCTGAATTATCCATCCAAGCCTAGCATGTTGCTAAAATTAGCTCCCAATGCTGAATTATCCATCCAAGCCTAGCATGTTGCTAAAATTAGCACCCAATACTAAATGATCTGTCCAAACCTAGCATGTTGCTAAAATTAGCTCCCAATGCTGAATTATCCATCCAAGCCTAGCATGTTGCTAAAATTAGCTCCCAATGCTGAATTATCCATCCAAGCCTAGCATGTTGCTAAAATTAGCACCCAATACTAAATGATCTGTCCAAACCTAGCATGTTGCTAAAATTAGCTCCCAATACTAAATGATCTGTCCAAACCTAGCATGTTGCTAAAATTAGCTCCCAATGCTGAATTATCCATCCAAGCCTAGCATTTTGCTATAATTAGCTCCCAATGCTGAATTATCCATCCAAGCCTAGCATGTTGCTAAAATTAGCTCCCAATACTAAATGATCTGTCCAAACCTAGCATGTTGCTAAAATTAGCTCCCAATGCTGAATTATCCATCCAAGCCTAGCATGTTGCTAAAATTAGCACCCAATACTAAATGATCTGTCCAAACCTAGCATGTTGCTAAAATTAGCTCTCAATACTAAATGATCTGTCCAAACCTAGCATGTTGCTAAAATTAGCTCCCAATGCTAAATGATCTGTCCACACATAGCATGTTGCTAAAATTAGCTCCCAATGCTAAATGATCTGTCCACACCTAGCATGTTGCTAAAATTAGCTCCCAATGCTAAATTATCTGTCCAAACCTAGCATGTTGCTAAAATTAGCTCCCAATGCTAAATGATCTGTCCACACCTAGCATGTTGCTACAATTGGCATCCTGACAGCTACATTATCTTTCCGAACCTGGGTTTCCATGTTTCAGGATAAGCAGACACGTCTGGTCCGCCACTTCCATTTTCACGGCTGGCCAGAGATCGGGATCCCAGCCGAAGGGAAAGGAATGATCGACATCATCGCCTCGGTGCAGAGACAGCAACAGCAGTCAGGAAACCATCCCATCATCGTACACTGCAGGTAGCTAAGACTCTGACCCTTATCACCATGTGGTGGAATATGTTACTTTGGTAACACCTTTTACACTTCACTGTTACCTAAGTAACACTCTTATACCACTTTAAATATACTTCGTAACAATTCTTTATTACACATTTACTGTTACTATGGTAACACTTTATTTTCACACATTTACTGTTACTATGGTAACACTTTATTACACATCTACTGTTGCTATGGTAACACTTTATTACACATTTGCTGTTACTATGGTAACACTTTATTACACATTTACTGTTACTATGGTAACACTGTATTACACATTTACTGTTACTATGATAACACTGTATTACACATTTACTGTTACTATGGTAACACTTTATTACACATTTACTGTTACTATAGCAACCCATTACAACAGTCACAAAACCCCAAAAGTCACAGTTTTTCCTTGAATGTTTTGTTGTGTAGTGCTGGTGCAGGGCGAACAGGTACGTTCATTGCACTGAGCAATATCCTGGAGCGGGTCAAGGCTGAGGGCCTACTGGACGTCTTCCAGACTGTGAAGAGTTTACGGATGCAGAGGCCACATATGGTCCAGACCGTGGTGAGGACTTTGGACACAAATCACCATTTGTAAACCTATTTTAATTTCCAAAGAATCCAATATTTGAACATAGTTTGGCACACATTATAATTGACCAAGTATCTATCGGGTCCCCAATGCCGTTAATAGATAATATAATAATTTATGGTCCATTAAGTTTAACACAGAATGGACATTTGTCTTTGGTGCTCTGGCTTTACAGTAAAACGATCAGAACGGACGTAAAACATCGACACAATGAACATTTTTATAATGTCAGTTCACCGGAGTCGTATCTAGAATTCTCCCTGATGGTTCTCAAATTCTTTCCCCAGGAACAATACGACTTCTGCTACCGGGTGGTACAAGACTTTGTGGACATTTTCTCAGACTATGCCAATTTTAAATGATGAAATATTTGCCTTACAAACATTTTTTTTTTGTTTTGTTCAAAAGTTGTTGTTGTTGATTTTTCTTTCTTCAAATACCAGTTGGTCAGGCTTTGTGTTCTGTCCTTAGAAGGATTGACAGGTTTTTCTATTTCGCTATGCACTTGTCCTTACTGTAACTAAAAACTCCATCCCTCGTTGTAATATACTGTACGTCAACGGACAAAAATTTGTAAATGCCAAAATTGTAAGATTAATAATGTATATTTCACATCATGTATAATAATTATTTTGTAATGAAATTCAAGTGGTTTTTTTTTGTGTGTTTTAAAAAAAAACCTTGAGTCTCTTTATTCACATGTTTTAGTTGTTGTATGATACTGTACTTTTGTTAAAAATCTTGTTTATTCAGACTGAGTGTTTACTTTGGCTTTTGACCGTCCTTGTTTCCTTTTGAAAAGAGGCGCTATTGTAAATGTTGTACGTATCGATAGCAGACCTTCCATTTAAATGCATTCCAACAACGTTACGTGAATATTAATTAGTAAGATATTCTGACATGTATTGACGCCTTCTATCTGTGACTAGAGGTGATGTCTCATCTATCTTTTATTTAATTGGAAATAACCCTTTTATTTAAAACAAAATATATATATTTAAGGTCTTTACAATGCAAGTATTTTCAGGCACAATATCAAGAACACACAACAACAACAAAAAATATGCAAAGTATTGAATATCAAGTTACGCCATTATTATTATTATTATTATTATTATTATTGTCAAGGATAATAGTTTAAAACAACATATTAAGGAATTGTAAGAATTAGTTTCCATTAACCTGATGGAAGTAGTAGCCTACTTCAGTACAGAAAATCAACATGCAACTACACATATAATAACAAGGTACCAGTAGTAGTACTAATCAGTAGTACTAATCAGTAGTACTAATACGACCATACTGCAGTTTGTTTTAGCCACGGCACATATTCTGAAGCACATGTACATCACCCAGAATACCACCAAGGAACAGCACAGATACATCAGTAGTACTAATCAGTAGTACTAATCAGTAGTACTAATACGACCATACTGCAGTTTGTTTTAGCCACGGCACATATTCTGAAGCACATGTACATCACCCAGAATACCACCAAGGAACAGCACAGATACATTCTGTCAAATATGTTCAATCTGAAACGTTACAGTCAT
This sequence comes from Oncorhynchus mykiss, assembly GCF_013265735.2. Taxonomy (NCBI): domain Eukaryota; kingdom Metazoa; phylum Chordata; class Actinopteri; order Salmoniformes; family Salmonidae; genus Oncorhynchus; species Oncorhynchus mykiss. Next base: position 92,867,802 of record NC_048565.1, on the reverse strand, counting down.
TTATTTGTATATTCACGTGTATTGCTTTAATAGCAGATTGGATACATTATGTTTTGTTAAATGTGCGCAGTCCTGAACTGTCCATATCGTTTAGAAGTGCCGTGTATTATTCGACCTAGATAGGAAGGTGTCTGCTGATGCAGTTGCCAAAAATGACTATAGGAATAAAAAAAAACACAAGTCGTTCTGATCTGACGCAACACTCAGTGTGACCTGTAAAATTAAAATAATGTAACTTAAAGGGCATCGAAATGAACTCGACACAATATATATACTTTTTTTTTATTTTTAAAAAGCACAAAAGATGGGCGTGTTTAATTTAAAATAACGATCCTCAATCTGTTAATAATGTATCCATGTAAATGCCATACTTTAGTATTTAGACCTCAGTGCCGTTATAGTACACCGGCTACCACCAATCTCATGAAACACACATATCCTCATTATGGCCTTACACCATTTGCATTGTTGTGAACGATTAGGTCAGGGGTCAACCAAAACATTACCTCTTGGACTCCAGTGGTGCTTCAATGCCAGTTTTATAAGGGCGCCCTCGTATAGGAATCTGAAATGAGTCCAGCTGAATGCCAAGGGCCCAGAAGCCCCACATTTTACACACCCCTCTATGTCTATATGACATGTTGATGCAACGGGAGGATGAACTTTAACCTCGTCAGATACACAGTGAACAAGGATGTATAATAGTTGGGAATATGGAATTGTTGGATGCTTTGTCAGATGTGAGTTGTTGTTCCGGAGGAATGGCCTAACTTAACCTCATCTCTCTCTCTCTCTCTCTCTCTGTCTCTCTCTCTCCCTTTACTCACTCTCTCTCCCTTTACTCTCTCTCTCTCTCTCTCTCTACCTTTACTCACTCTCTCTCTCCCTTTACTATCTCTCTCGGCCTCTCTCTCTCTCTCCCTTTACTCTCTCTCTCGGCCCCTCTCACTCTCTCTCTCCCTTTACTCTCTTGGCCCCTCTCTCTCGGCCTCTCTCTCTCTCTCGGCCCCTCTCTCTCTCGGCCTCTCTCTCTCTCTCTCGGCCCCTCTCTCTCGCGGCCTCTCTCTCTCTCTCGGCCCCTCTCTCTCTCGGCCTCTCTCTCTCTCTTGGCCCCTCTCTCTCGACCTCTCTCTCTCTCGGCCTATTTTTGATCTGTTCTTTGATGAAGATGAAGAGGGTGTTTTCAGGTCACACCTCTTCATCTTTAGTTTTCTGCTTTTCATTGTCGCCCTCTCTTGGATTCTCAATGTCTTTTAAATGCCAGGTTGCAACATTAAATTCATTGAAAAACCTACTTTTTGCTCTGTCAATTCACTTACATGTGATTCAGCACTGCCATCTAGTGGTGAAGAAGGGGTATAAATGATTCAGGCATATTATGATTTATGAGAACCAGTAGATGTCACTGTTAAGTTGAAATATCCTATTCTGCTCCCGAGGGGCAAAGTGGTCTAAGGCACTGTATCTCAGTGCAAGAGGTGTCACTACAGTCCCTGGTTCGAATCCAGGCTGCATCACATCCGGGCGTAGTTGGGAGTCCCATAGGGCGGCGCACAATTGGCCCAGTATCGTCCGGGGTTGTAAGTAAGAATTTGTTTGTTAACTTACTTGCCCAGTTAAGTAATGTAAAAATAAAATAAATATGTTGGAGCAAGGGACTGTTACATACAATATACAGGGGACTGTTACATACAGTATACAGGGAACTGTTACATACAGTATACAGGGGACTGTTACATACAATATACAGGGGACTGTTACATACAGTATACAGGGGACTGTTACATACAGTATACAGGGGACTGTTACATACAGTATACAGGTTGGAGAGGGGACTGTTACATACAGTATACAGGGGACTGTTACATACAGTATACAGGGGACTGTTACATACAGTATACAGGGGACTGTTACATACAGTATACAGGGGACTGTTACATACAGTATACAGGGGACTGTTACATACAGTATACATGGGACTGTATCATACAGTATACAGGGGACTGTTACATACAGTATACAGGGGACTGTTACATACAGTATACAGGGGACTGTTACATACAGTATACAGGGGACTGTTACATACAGTATACAGGGGACTGTTACATACAGTATACAGGGGACTGTTACATACAGTATACAGGTTGGAGAGGGGACTGTTACACACAAGTTGGTGAGGGGATTGTTACATACAGTATACAGGGGGGTATTACATACAGTATACAGGGGACTGTTACATACAGTATACAGGGGACTGTTACATACAGTATACAGAGGACTGTTACATACAGTATACAGGGGACTGTTACATACAGTATACAGGGGACTGTTACATACAGTATACAGGGGACTGTTACATACAGTATACAGGGGACTGTTACATACAGTATACAGGGGACTGTTACATACAGTATACAGGGGACTGTTACATACAGTATACAGGGGACTGTTACATACAGTATACATGGGACTGTATCATACAGTATACAGGGGACTGTTACATACAGTATACAGGGGGCTGTTACATACAGTATACAGGGGACTGTTACATACAGTATACAGGTTGGAGAGGGGACTGTTACACACAGGTTGGTGAGGGGATTGTTACATACAGTATACAGGGGGGTATTACATACAGTATACAGGAGACTGTTACATACAGTATACAGGGGACTGTTACATACAGTATACAGGGGACTGTTACATACAGTATACAGGGGACTGTTACATACAGTATACAGGGGACTGTTACATACAGTATACAGGGGACTGTTACATACAGTATACAGGGGACTGTTACATACAGTATACAGGGGACTGTTACATACAGTATACAGGGGACTGTTACATACAGTATACAGGGGACTGTTACATACAGTATACAGGGGACTGTTACATACAGTATACAGGGGACTGTTACATACAGTATACAGGGGGCTGTTACATACAGTATACAGAGGACTGTTACATACAGTATACAGGTTGGAGAGGGGGCTGTTACATACAGTATACAGGGGACTGTTACATACAGTATACAGGGGGCTGTTACATACAGTATACAGGGGGCTGTTACATACAGTCTACAGGGGACTGTTACATACAGTATACAGGGGACTGTTACATACAGTATACAGGGGACTGTTACATACAGTATACAGGTTGGAGAGGGGGCTGTTACATACAGTATACAGGGGGCTGTTACATATAGTATACAGGGGACTGTTACATACAGTATACAGGGGGCTGTTACATACAGTATACATGGGACTGTTACATACAGTATACATGGGACTGTTACATACAGTATACAGGGGACTGTTACATACAGTATACAGGTTGGAGAGGGGGCTGTTACATACAGTATACAGGGGGCTGTTACATACAGTATACAGGGGACTGTTACATACAGTATACATGGGACTGTTACATACAGTATACAGGGGACTGGTACATACAGTATACAGGTTGGAGAGGGGACTGTTACATACAGTATACAGGGGACTGGTACATACAGTATACAGGTTGGAGAGGGGACTGTTACATACAGTATACAGGGGATTGGTACATACAGTATACAGGTTGGAGAGGGGACTGTTACATACAGTATAAAGGGGACTGGTACATACAGTATACAGGGGACTGTTACATACAGTATACCGTTTGGAGACGGGACTGTTACACACAGTATACAGGGGACTGTTACATACAGTATACAGGGGACTGTTACATACAGTATACAGGGGACTGTTACATAGAGTATACAGGGGGCTGTTACATACAGTATACAGGGGACTGTTACATACAGTATACAGGGGACTGTTACATACAGTATACAGGGGACTGTTACATACAGTATACAGGGACTGTTACATACAGTATACAGGTTGGAGAGGGGACTGTTACATACAGTATACAGGGGACTGTTACATACAGTATACAGGGGACTGTTACATACAGTATACAGGGGACTGTTACATACAGTATACAGGGGGCTGTTACATACAGTATACAGGGGACTGTTACATACAGTATACAGGGGACTGTTACATACAGTATACAGGGGACTGTTACATACAGTATACAGGGGACTGTTACATACAGTATACAGGTTGGAGAGGGGACTGTTACATACAGTATACAGGGGACTGTTACATACAGTATACAGGGGACTGTTACATACAGTATACATGGGACTGTTACATACAGTATACAGGGGACTGTTACATACAGTATACAGGGGACTGTTACATACAGTATACAGGGGACTGTTACATACAGTATACAGGGGGCTGTTACATACAGTATACAGGGGACTGTTACATACAGTATACAGGGGACTGTTACATACAGTATACATGGGACTGTTACATACAGTATACAGGGGACTGTTACATACAGTATACTGGTTGGAGAGGGGACTGTTACATACAGTATACAGGTTGGAGAGGGGACTGTTACATACAGTATACAGGGGACTGTTACATACAGTATACAGGGGACTGTTACATACAGTATACTGGTTGGAGAGGGGACTGTTACATACAGTATACTGGTTGGAGAGGGGAAAAGTAAAGCACCCTTTGCTGGCTCCAACAGCCACCCAATCAGTTTGCTGCCTGTTCTTAATAAACTGACGGACAGAATTGTGTTTGACCAAATACAATGCTATTTTTCAGGGCACAAGATAACTGCAGGCACAGAGAGAAGGGCACTCAACTTGTACTGCACTGACTCAGATGACAGATGGTTGGTTCAAATACATGGATAAATGATAGTTGATAATCTATTGTTAGATTTCAGCGCAGTCTTTGATGTTATTGATTATAAATTGTTCTTGAAGAAACTCACTTGCATTGGCTTTACATCACTTCCCATCACATGGTTGGAGACCGGAAGGTTGCAAGTTCAAATCCCCGAGCTGACAAGGTACAAATCTGTCGTTCTGGCCCTGAACAAGGCAGTTAACCCCACTGTTCCTAGGCCGTCATTGAAAATAAGAATTTGTTCTTAACTGACTTGCCTAGTTAAATAAAGGTAATATAATATATATGGTTGGAGAGTTATTTATCCAATAGAACCCAGCGAGTGTTCTTCAATGGAAGCTTTTCTAACATCAGGTGTGTACAGTGCGGTGTCCCTCAGGGCAGTTGCCTTGGGCCATTACTTTTCTCAATTTATTTTTTATTTTTTTTTACAAATGATTTGCCATTGGTCTTACACAAAACTACAATGACTATGTATGCTGATGTCAGCACCCAAAGCCAAGGAGTTAAAGTCAGTATCAGAATTGTTGATTAATAATAAATTGGTCTTAAATACATCTAAAACAAAAAAGCATTGTATTTGGTTCAAAACATTCTCTAAGCCCTGTAGATAACGGTTAAAGTAATAGAATTGTGCATTGGGGGGGAAGTGGACGAGTTATGCTCAGTATTCCCACAGGGGAAGACTTGGCAGAACTGTTCCAAAAACACTGGGAAGGCACCACTAGCACAGCATGGGATATATCATTACAGGATTTCACTTGAGCCGAAACTTTCATTTTTGTAAAACAGCATAATTTAGTTCATTTTGTGAAGCTTGCAGTACTCAAGTTCAATTCACAGTTAGATTTGTTTTTGTTTCTCTCCAGGAATGAAAGCCAATATCTATTAACTGTTTTTCCTACGTACAGTAATGCAGAGTATATATTCAGTAACGTTATATCCAATTGTTCCCATGCAACCAGATCTTTCCTCATAATGGTTTTGATTTAATTGCATGGCTTTAAGCACAAAATGTGTCTTCTGCAGTTAAATCTGTATAAGTTTCCCAGTTTAATTCAACCTTATTGTTTCCTTGGAGACACCTTGTGTATCTTTACTTTGTTTGTCACAAATTAAACGTTGCCTAATTGTTAACTATCCACGGAGTCCCACGCTGTTTTTATATAGTGTTGATTTATGTATTTTAATAATTGAAGATCAGGGACTCCTGTACTTGAGGCCTCATCTGCATGAGAATTACGGTATACAATTAACTGTTGATTAATCAGCTTGTTCATTTGTTTCTGATGGTAGAAGTGCAGTGACTTGCATGCAATTTGAATAAATACTATTTTCTTTACAAACTGCTTCAATGAGGCAGAGAAACAATGCGGCTGAATTACCACGGTCAGGACAAAACAGAGAGAGAGGCTGCCAGAGCAGCTAGCAGGCCGTGAGTGTCATCTGTAAGTACGCAGAGACAAAATAACTTAAGTCTCTGTCCATCAAAAAACAAAACCAAAACAATCCGCTGCTAGTATTGTTAGAGGCCCACATGGCGTGAGGAAATACCTCCGTTTGATTGGTGTTATGTGAGGAGTGACGTGACTCCCAACTATATAACTCTGCATCACGTAGTAGGCCAATACTTATCCTGAAGTCCTCCCACAATTATTGAGAACAAAGGACACCAAATGACTTATTTTTGTTGTGTTTTACGTCCCTGGACACAGGGAGGCAGAGATAATGGTATTAGGAGAAAGGGGAGGTCTCTGAAGATGATGATCTCTGTGGCAGTGTTGTTCTGGAGTGACCAATGAGCAGGGGAGAAAGGTTGAACTCTTATTATGTAGTATGAAAAGGATATTGACTCTTTATCCTTTGAAAATATAAAAGTCCCTTTGTCAGGGGAAAAAAATAGCAGTAAATAGACAGATTTTTTATTCTGTTTTTGTATTAGGAACAAAAGCTTGTTGAAAATAGACAAATAACAGAATATAGTGTAGCAGGCTCAAGGGTCTGGGGTTTCCACATCACCTAGTTCAATGCCAAAACACTGCACCAGTAGCACAACTAGAATGCAAATGGGGAGTTTAATAGGGATTTTGGTACACTGGGGAAGAAGGGGGAATTCACTAATTACTTCACAGTCCACAAGCCGTTCTCGTTGTCCGTTCTGTTCTCCAGGGGTAATCCTCACACTTGGGTCCTCAGCCAATCCGGTCTGGTACACAAGGGGGTTAGTCCATCAGTCCAGGTCACAATGGGTAATCACACCGCTGTTGTTCTCGCCTCTCCCACTCTTCATAACGCTCTTGGTCCCCTCTTACTCCGCCCCTTTGTGCAGGCTGCTTCCTCTTTTATCCCCAAGCACTCCCTGGCTTAACGAACCAGAGGCTTGCCTCGTTGGGGAAGGAAGTCCATATAAGGCTCGGAGGTGGAGCCAGCGGGCTGCCAGATATCTCCCCTCAATAACCACTCCCCTCACCACTCCCTGCCGTCTGCCACAACCCGCCTTTAACGTCTTGAAAAGCTGCTTATATTATACCTTAATTTGAATCCGTCTTCATTCATGTTGGATGCTATGTTATGGGAAACAACTCAAACACAGAATTTATATATTCATATATTTTATTTAAGTGATTTAATCTCCTCTGTCCGTCTGTCTCTGTGAAGGTCTGTGTAAAGATACTACATACTACCAATGTCTGTCTGTCTGTCTGTCTGTCTGTGTAAAGGCAATACATACTACACAATGACTTTAACGCAACGTTTTCTTTTTAGAACAATGAAAAAAAAAGATAAAGAACACAATGAAAGAAGTGAGAGTTGTCAGTTCTGAAGACGCTCCTCTGGGGCACACCAGAGAAAGCCAAGCCATCACAAGAAAGAAAACAAGAAAGATAGAAAACAGGAGCATGAAGGAAGATAAAAACCTCCTGATGGCAACAAGTAATGAGATGGTGAAAGAGAGGACTATCAGAGAGGTCATCTGGTCTGTAATGAAAGAGAGGACTATAGGTCATCTGGTCTGTAGTGAAAGAGAGGACTATAGGTCATTTGGTCTGTAATGAAAGAGAGGACTATAGGTCATTTGGTCTGTAATGAAAGAGAGGACTATAGGTCATCTGGTCTGTAATGAAAGAGAGGACTATAGGTCATTTGGTCTGTAATGAAAGAGAGGACTATAGGTCATCTGGTCTGTAATGAAAGAGGACTATCAGAGAGGGCATCTGGTCTGTAATGAAAGAGGACTATCAGAGAGGGCATCTGGTCTGTAATGAAAGAGGACTATCAGAGAGGGCATCTGGTCTGTAATGAAAGAGGACTATCAGAGAGGGCATCTGGTCTGTAATGAAAGAGGGGACTATCAGAGAGTTCATCTGGTCTGTAATGAAAGAAGCAGAGATAGATGGCCAGTTCGAAGGCGATTCAAACCGTCACAGGACTCTACTTCCTGAGGTGAAACAATGTGACGTGAGGTTGATCTATAGTTTATGAACTGACCAACTTAATTAGCATTCAAATTAGATATGAATACTGGACTTGACACAGAGAGAGAGAGAAAGAGAGAGAGAGAGAGAGAGAGAGAGAGAGAGAGAGAGAGAGAGAGAGAGAGAGAGAGAGAGGAAGGGAAACGGGAGGGGGAGAGAGAGAGAGAGAGAGAGAGAGAGAGAGAGACAGAGAGAGAGAGAGAGAGAGAGAGAGAGACAGAGAGAGAGAGAGAGAGAGAGAGAGAGAGAGAGCAGTCAGTTAGACTTTAGAGGGAGTCCTATTCCCCTGGATCAGTCTCTGTCTATGGCAGGAACAGAGTGACCAGTCTCTATCTGGCAGGAACAGAGTGACCAGTCTCTGTCTATAGCAGGAACAGAGTGACCTGTCTCTGTCTATAGCAGGAACAGAGTGACCAGTCTCTGTCTATGGCAGGAACAGAGTGACCAGTCTCTGTCTATAGCAGGAACTGAGTGACCAGTCTCTGTCTATAGCAGGAACAGAGTGACCTGTCTCTGTCTATAGCAGGAACAGAGTGACCAGTCTCTGTCTATGGCAGGAACAGAGTGACCTGTCTCTGTCTATAGCAGGAACAGAGTGACCAGTCTCTATCTATGGCAGGAACAGAGTGACCAGTCTCTATCTATGGCAGGAACAGAGTGACCAGTCTCTGTCTTCCTGGAACAGAGTGACCAGTCTCTATCTATGGCAGGAACAGAGTGACCAGTCTCTGTCTATGGCAGGAACAGAGTGACCAGTCTCTGTCTATAGCAGGAACAGAGTGACCAGTCTCTGTCTATGGCAGGAACACAGTGACCAGTCTCTGTCTGGCAGGAACAGAGTGACCAGTCTCTGTCTGGCAGGAACAGAGTGACCAGTCTCTGTCTGGCAGGAACAGAGTGACCAGTCTCTGTCTTCCTGGAACAGAGTGACCAGTCTCTATCTATGGCAGGAACAGAGTGACCAGTCTCTGTCTATGGCAGGAACAGAGTGACCAGTCTCTGTCTATGGCAGGAACAGAGTGACCAGTCTCTATCTATAGCAGGAACAGAGTGACCAGTCTCTGTCTATGGCAGGAACAGAGTGACCAGTCTCTGTCTATAGCAGGAAAAGAGTGACCAGTCTCTGTCTGGCAGGAACAGAGTGACCAGTCTCTGTCTATAGCAGGAAAAGAGTGACCAGTCACTGTCTGGCAGGAACAGAGTGACCAGTCTCTGTCTGGCAGGAACTGAGTGACCAGTCTCTGTCTATAGCAGGGACAGAGTGACCAGTCTCTGTCTATAGCAGGAAAAGAGTGACCAGTCTCTGTCTATGGCTGGAACAGAGTGACCAGTCTCTGTCTGGCTGGAACAGAGTGACCAGTCTCTGTCTATGACAGGAACAGAGTGACCAGTCTCTGTCTATGGCAGGAACAGAGTGACCAGTCTCTGTCTGGCAGGAATAGAGTGACCCGTCTCTGTCTGGCAGGAACACAGTGACCAGTCTCTGTCTATGTTAGGAACAGAGTGACCAGTCTCTGTCTATGGCAGGAACAGAGTGACCAGTCTCTGTCTATGGCAGGAACTGAGTGACCAGTCTCTGTCTATGGCAGGAACTGAGTGACCAGTCTCTGTCTATAGCAGGAACAGAGTGACCAGTCTCTGTCTATAGCAGGAACACAGTGACCAGTCTCTAGGTCTTCTCGTTTCTATTTTAATGCTAAATAAAAAGTAATAAAGGTCAACGTGTGGTTTGCTGAGAACATTAAAAGGTGTTTAAAGACGTACATTTCATTGGACGTGGCGTTTTACTGACGGGATAGTGGCAGGTTGTAACATTCTGTTACATGTGATTGTTCTCTTTCTCAGGGACAGAGTGACCAGTCTCTGTCTTCCTGGAACAGAGTGACCAGTCTCTGTCTTCCTGGAACAGAGTGACCAGTCTCTGTCTTCCTGGAACAGAGTGACCAGTCTCTGTCTTCCTGGAACAGAGTGACCAGTCTCTGTCTTCCTGGAACAGAAGCCGTGCATTCCATTGGACGTGGCGTTTTACTGACGGGATAGTGGCAGGTTGTAACGTTCTGTTACATGTGATTGTTCTCTTTCTCCACTCCCTCTTCTTCGTGGTGTTTTACTGACGGGATAGTGGCAGGTTGTAACGTTCTGTTACATGTGATTGTTCTCTTTCTCCACTCCCTCTTCTTCGTGGTGTTTTACTGACGGGATAGTGGCAGGTTGTAACGTTCTGTTACATGTGATTGTTCTCTTTCTCCACTCCCTCTTCTTCGTTTGTTTTACTGACGGGATAGTGGCAGGTTGTAACGTTCTGTTACATGTGATTGTTCTCTTCCTCAGGGACAGATTTCCACTCCCTCTTCTTCGTTTTCCTGCTTTTCACTTCCTATCAGGAAATCACAGGCAGTCAGGCAGGCAGGCAGGCAGACAGACAGACAGACAGACAGACAGACAGACAGACAGACAGACAGACAGACAGACAGAACAGACAGACAGACAGACAGACTGTCTCCAGACCTGAACCCAATAGAAAATATTTGGAGGGAGCTGAAAGTCCGTATTGCCCAGCGATAGCCCCGAAACCTGAAGGATCTGGAGAAGGTCTGTATGGAGGAGTGGGCCAAAATCCCTGTTGCAGTGTGTGCAAACCTGGACAAGAACTACAGGAAACGTATGATCTCTGTAATTGCAAACAAAGGTTTCTGTACCAAATACTAAGTTCTGCTTTTCTGATGTATCAAATACTTATGTCATGCAATACAATGCAAATTAATTACTTAAAAATCATACAATGTGATTTTCTGGATTTTTGTTTTAGATTCTGTCTCTCACAGTTGAACTGTACCTATGAAAACAATTACAGGCCTCTACATGCTTTGTAAGTAGGAAAACCTGCAAAATCGGCAGTGTATCAAATACTTGTTCTCCCCACAGGAAGGCTCTGGGAGGAAGGCTCTGGGACGAAGACTCTGGAAGGAAGTCTTATGGGAGGAAGGCTCTGGGAGGAAGGCTCTGGGAGGAAGACTCTTGGAGGAAGGCTCTTGGAGGAAGGCTCTGGGAGGAAGACTCTGGGAGGAAGGCTCTGGGAGGAAGGCTCTGGGAGGAAGGCACTGGAAGGAAGAGTCTGGGAGGAAGGCCCTGGAACGAATTCTCTGGAATGAAGGCTGGCAGGAGCCCTCATCTAGTTAATCTCCCTGTACATGGCAGCCTGAAACAAAGACTTCAACATTAATGCTCCGGACCATGATGTAGCACCTGTAGAGCTGTCTCTCTCTGCTCTGTCTCTCTCTCTGCTCTGCCTCTTTCTCTGCTCTGCCTCTCTCTCTGCTCTGCTCTGTCTCTCTCTCTGTTCTGTCTCTCTCTCTGCTCTGTCTCTCTCTCTCTGCTCTGCCTCTCTCTCTGCTCTGCCTCTCTCTCTGCTCTGTCTCTCCCTCTCTCTGCCTCTCTCTCTGTTCTGTCTCTCTCTCTGCTCTGTCTCTCTCTCTGCTCTGCCTCTTTCTCTGCTCTGCCTCTCTCTCTGCTCTGCTCTGTCTCTCTCTCTGTTCTGTCTCTCTCTCTGCTCTGTCTCTCTCTCTCTGCTCTGCCTCTCTCTCTGCTCTGCCTCTCTCTCTGCTCTGTCTCTCCCTCTCTCTGCCTCTCTCTCTGTTCTGCCTCTCTCTCTGCTCTGTTACTCTCTCTGCTCTGTTACTCTCTCTGCTCTGCCTCTCTCTCTGCTCTGCCTCTCTCTGCTCTGCCTCTCTCTGCTCTGCCTCTATCTCTCTCTCCCTCTCGCTCTCTCTCTCTCTCTCTCTCTCTCTCTCTCTCTCTCTCCCTCCCTGCTGGCTGCTCTCTCTTCTCTTCTCTCTTCCCGGCGCTCACACCCTGTCACATACAAGGGGTAAGGAACAGAGCAGAGCAGAGGGCTGTCAGAGCAGACAGGGCTTTAGGGACCTCCCAGGCCACTGGATGCAGTCTGGGAAAGAAACTTTGATGTAAGCTTGTAATCATGGCGCTACGGGCTCAATTGCTTAGTCGACAAACACCGAACAAAGCTTGTCAGTCAAAAGTGTGATAAACAAACACAATAAAAATGCCTTAGTTATGTGCCAGTGAATGGTGTGCCTTCAAAAGGAATACTGCAGAAGTTAAAGCTGGTTCTAGAAAAAAAAAGACAGTAATTGTCTCTTTGTTCACATAAAAAAAGAATGTGCGACATGTCTCTGAGAAAATGTGGTTGAGAAAAGACAGACCTAACCAAGAGTAGTGTGGATGTACGGTAGGAACTACTGCTGCAGTGTGAGGACTATTCATCCGCACGATCAACGAACAGAAGGAAATATCACTCAGCATCAACACCTCGAACTTGGCTACTGCTGTGTTCACATCGTCACCATTTCAAACTGTCGTAACGAGAGAGAGGAAAGATGATTTAGAAATGAACTGAACTGGCGAAAGTGATTCCATTTGAAACGTGCCTCATCGTGCCTCCTCCTCCTCCTCTGCACCACCGGCAGCATCGGCAGGAACATTGATTGAGAAGAGAAGAGAAGGAAAGGGAGACTCTCTCCATCAGTCAGTCAGGGAAAAAAAACCTCAGCAGCTAGCACATTGCTTTCATCTTTAATTAGGGGCCATGTTTGAAGCCAGGCAGTCAGTCACTCCAAACTTTGACAGATTTTTGATTATTTTCAAAGCTGACAGTTAACAGGCAAGGCTGCAGGACCCCAGTGCTCACTGAATTAAATATGTATTATGAAAATGAATGACTCATTATTGGCATTAAAATAACTTTTAATTACCAAACGGTTCACTAATTTGGGAGGGAAGAAATGTCTGTTGTTATTGATTGACGTGTTGAATATGATGGGATTTCACTAGATGGAGCAACACTTAAATCAGAAAGGATTTTTTATCAAAGCCAACCTAGATTCAGAGAGGTTCATGTAACGTATTCATCATTTGAACTACTGGCCATACTATAGTGTCTGAGAGATAACTACTGCCCATACTATAGTGTCTGAGAGATAACTACTGCCCATACTATAGTATCTGAGAGATAACTACTGCCCATACTATAGTGTCTGAGAGATAACTACTGTCCATACTATAGTATCTGAGAGATAACTACTGCCCATACTATATTGTCTGAGAGATAACTACTGTCCATACTATAGTATCTGAGAGATAACTACTGCCCATACTATAGTATCTGAGAGATAACTACTGCCCATACTAGTGTCTGAGAAGAGATAACTACTGCCCATACTATAGTGTCTGAGAGATCACTACTGCCCATACTATAGTATCTGAGAGATAACTACTGCCCATACCATAGTATATGAGAGATAACTACTGCCCATTCTATAGTGTATATGAGAGATAACTACTGCCCACAGTATAGTATCTGAGAGATAACTACTGCCCATACCATAGTATCTGAGAGATAACTACTGCCCATACTATAGTATCTGAGAGATAACTACTGTCCATACCATAGTATCTGAGAGATAACTACTGCCCATACCATAGTATATGAGAGATAACTACTGCCCATTCTATAGTGTATATGAGAGATAACTACTGCCCATACTATAGTATCTGAGAGATAACTACTGCCCATACTATAGTATCTGAGAGATAACTACTGCCCATACTATAGTGTCTGAGAGATAACTACTGCCCATACTATAGCATCTGAGAGGAAACTACTGCCCATACTATAGTGTCTGAGAGATAACTACTGCTCATACTATAGTGTCTGAGAGATAACTACTGCCCATTCTATAGTGTCTGAGAGATAACTACTGCCCATACTATATTATCTGAGCGATAACTACTGCCCATACCATAGTATCTGAGAGATAACTACTGCCCATACTAATGTCTGAGAAGAGATAACTACTGCCCATACTATAGTGTCTGAGAGATAACTACTGCCCATACCATAGTATCTGAGAGATAACTACTGCCCATACTATAGTACCTGAGAGATAACTACTGCCCATACTATAGTGTCTGAGAGATAACTACTGCCCATACTATAGTACCTGAGAGATAACTACTGCCCAAACCATAGTATCTGAGAGATACCTACTGCCCATACTATAGTGTCTGAGAGATAACTACTGCCCATACTATAGTACCTGAGAGATAACTACTGCCCATACTATAGTGTCTGAGAGATAACTACTGCCCATACTATAGTACCTGAGAGATAACTACTGCCCAAACCATAGTATCTGAGAGATAACTACTGCCTATACTATAGTGTCTGAGAGATAACTACTGCCCATACCATAGTATCTGAGAGATAACTACTGCCCATACTATAGTGTCTGAGAGATAACTACTGCCCATACTATAGTACCTGAGAGATAACTACTGCCCATACTATAGTGTCTGAGAGATAACTACTGCCCATACTATAGTGTCTGAGAGATAACTACTGCCCATACTATAGTGTCTGAGAGATAACTACTGCCCATTCTATAGTGTATATGAGAGATAACTACTGCCCATACTATAGTGTCTGAGAGATAACTACTGCCCATACTATAGTGTCTGAGAGATAACTACTGTCCATACTATAGTATCTGAGAGATAACTACTGCCCATTCTATAGTGTATATGAGAGATAACTACTGCCCATACTATAGTGTCTGAAAGATAACTACTGCCCATACTATAGTGTCTGAGAGATCACTACTGCCCATTCTATAGTGTATATGAGAGATAACTACTGCCCATACTAGTGTCTGAGAAGAGATAACTACTGCCCATACTATAGTGTCTGGGAGATAACTACTGTCCATACTATAGTATCTGAGAGATAACTACTGCCCATACTATAGTGTCTGAGAGATAACTACTGCCCATACTATAGTGTCTGAGAGATAACTACTGCCCATACTATAGTGTCTAAGAGATAACTACTGCCCATACAATAGTGTCTGAGAGATAACTACTGCCCATACTATAGTGTCTGAGAGATAACTACTGCCCATACTATAGTGTCTGAGAGATAACTACTGCCCATACTATAGTGTCTGAGAAGAGATAACTACTGCCCATACTATAGTGTCTGAGAGATAACTACTGCCCATACTATAGTGTCTGAGAGATAACTACTGCCCATACTATAGTGTCTGAGAAGAGATAACTACTGCCCATACAATAGTGTCTGAGAGATAACTACTGCCCATACTATAGTGTCTGAGAGATAACTACTGCCCATACTATAGTGTCTGAGAGATAACTACTGCCCATACTATAGTGTCTGAGAAGAGATAACTACTGCCCATACTATAGTGTCTGAGAGATAACTACTGCCCATACTATAGTGTCTGAGAAGAGATAACTACTGCCCATACTATAGTGTCTGTGAGATAACTACTGCCCATGCTAGTGTCTGAGAAGAGATAACTACTGCCCATACTATAGTACCTGAGAGATAACTACTGCCCATACTATAGTGTCTGAGAGATAACTACTGCCCATACTATAGTGTCTGAGAGATAACTACTGCCCATACTATAGTGTCTGAGAGATAACTACTGCCCATACTATAGTGTCTGAGAGATAACTACTGCCCATACTATAGTGTCTGAGAGATAACTACTGCCCATACTATAGTGTCTGTGAGATAACTACTGCCCATACTATAGTACCTGAGCGATAACTACTGCCCATACTATAGTGTCTGAGAGATAACTACTGCCCATACTATAGTACCTGAGAGATAACTACTGCCCATACTATAGTGTCTGAGAGATCACTACATATAGGAGATGTATTTAACACAAATAAAATGCAATGTGAGAGATGGAGAGAGAGTTTATTTCACACATATATATACTGGGTGACATCACAGTGTGACATCACAGCAGAGAGACAGGCAGAGAGAGAGAGAGAGAGAGAGAGAGAGAGAGAGAGAGAGAGAGAGATAGAGAGCGAGAGAGAGAGAGAGAGAGAGAGAGAGAGGCTAACGAAACAATAAAGAAATCCAATCCTACCTCAGTATTGAAATTCTGTGTTCAAATTAAAGACACCTTTTATTCTAGTTTTACTTAAGTGAGGCCCTGCTGATGTTCCTGGAGAATGTCTGTTTTCAAAGTCAATATATCTCCACAGTCTCTCCAGTCGTAACCTAGCCTAATGTAATCCTGCAACATTGAACCAGACCTAAATTCACCGCTCTCTCTCTTTCACCAGGAGAATATATTGTGTTAGATAGTGAATAAGAGTGTTCTCAGGAGAGAAGGGACATTCAGAGCTGAGCTGAGTGGATCGGTGGGGAAGAGACGTCGTACCGTCTGTGTCATTTGCATCGTGCATTAGCCTATAAGCAAATCACAGAACTACTCATTCTGGCACTATTGGAAAAAAAAAACTATCCCCGAAAAAATGTAATTACTCCCAGTATGACTGATGCCCGGAGCGGCGTGCAGGCAGTGCTGGCTGGGCCTGTAGCTGGGTCCTAAACGGCTTGCTGCTTTCCACCATCTTAAGTATCTAAATGCTTATTGAGTGTCGGGCCGCTGGGGGCTTGTCGGCCTTTGTGAAGGTTGTTCTATACCGTTGCTTTTTGGTGGATAAAGGACCGTCTTTTAACTGGTTTGGACTCATGCTGTGTTTCTATTTGATTTGGGCCCCCACGGTGGGGGGGACGGACGGACGGACGAAGACACAGACTTCATTTAGACACGTCTAGAGTGGCTTTTTGGTCTGGACTGACAAAGACAGGCAGGTGATCGTTAAAAACTATCCTCCCTTTTCCCTTTTCTATAAAAAAAAAATATACAGATATTTTAACATTTTAACCTGAGGAACCTTCTAGCTCTCTAAGACATGACCCGGGGGCTCTAGGTTCATAGACACGGCTTGGCTGTCTGTGGTGTAGGTGTTGAGGAAATCCCAGGGAAAGAACGGGTCTGGACAGAAAGATAGTTGTGTGCTGGGTGGATATATCTACATATGACGCCAGTCTATAAGGTATACTAGCTGGGAGAATTTAAAAACTGAAATGTATCTGATAATGAAATATTTTGTGTACTCTATTCCACTCCATGAACTACCACAGTACATCAGTTCCTTGAACTGATCAGGACCCCTAGACTCAGTCAATGCAGGGGAGATGTTGGTATCTACACTACGTTGGGGGAGATGTTGGTATCGACACTACGTTGGGGGAGATGTTGGTATCTACACTATGTTGGGGGAGATGTTGGTATCTACACTATGTTGGGGGAGATGTTGGTATCTACACTATGTTGGAGGAGATGTTGGTATCTACACTATGTTGGGGGAGATGTTGGTATCTACACTATGTTGGAGGAGATGTTGGTATCTACACTACGTTGGGGGAGATGTTGGTATCTACACTACATTGGGGGAGATGTTGGTA
This sequence comes from Oncorhynchus mykiss, assembly GCF_013265735.2. NCBI lineage: Eukaryota > Metazoa > Chordata > Actinopteri > Salmoniformes > Salmonidae > Oncorhynchus > Oncorhynchus mykiss. The sequence goes on along the minus strand of NC_048565.1, from coordinate 92,850,190 downwards.
TCTACACTACGTTGGGTATCTACACTACATTGGGGGAGATGTTGGTATCTACACTATGTTGGGGGAGATGTTGGTATCTACACTATGTTGGGGGAGATGTTGGTATCTACACAACGTTGGGGGAGATGTTGGTGTCTACACTACGTTGGGGGACATGCTGGTATCTACACTAAGTTGGGGGAGATGTTGGTATCTACACTACGTTGGGGGAGATGTTGGTATCCACACTATGTTGGGGGAGATGTTGGTATCTACACTACGTTGGGGGAGATGTTGGTATCTACACTACGTTGGGGGAGATGTTGGTATCTACACTACGTTGGGGGAGATGTTGGTATCTACACTACGTAGGGGGAGATGTTGGTATCTACACTACATTGGGTATCTACACTACGTTGGAGGAGATGTTGGTATCTACACTACGTTGGGGGAGATGTTGGTATCTACACTACTTTGGGGGAGATGTTGGTATCTACACTACATTGGGTATCTACCCTACGTTGGGCGAGATGTTGGTATCTACACTACGTTGGGGGAGATGTTGGTATCTACACTACGTTGGGTATCTACACTACATTGGGGGAGATGTTGGTATCTACACTACGTTGGGGGAGATGTTGGTATCTACACTACATTGGGGGAGATGTTGGTATCTACACTATGTTGGGGGAGATGTTGGTATCTACACTTCGTTGGGGGAGATGTTGGTATCTACACTACATTGGGTATCTACACTATTTTGGGGGAGATGTTGGTATCTACACTACGTTGGGGGAGATGTTGGTATCTACACTACGTTGGGGAAGATGTTGGTATCTACACTACGTTGGGGGAGATGTATGTCTCTACACTATGTTGGGGGAGATGCTGGTATCTACACTACGTTGGGGGAGATGTTGGTATCTACATTACGTTGGGGGAGATGTTGGTATCTACACTACGTTGGGGGAGATTTTGGTATCTATTCTACGTTGGGGGAGATGCTGGTAACTACACTACGTTGGGGGAGATGTTGATATCTACACTACGTTGGGGGAGATGTTGGTATCTACACTACGTTGGGGGAGATGTTGGTATCTACACTATGTTGGGGGAGATGTTGGTATCTACACTACGTTGGGGGAGATGTTGATATCTACACTACGTTGGGGGAGATGTTGATATCTACACTACGTTGGGGGAGATGTTGATATCTACACTACGTTGGGGGAGATGTTGATATCTACACTACGTTGGGGGAGATGTTGGTATCTACACTACGTTGGGGGAGATGTTGGTATCTACACTACGTTGGGGGAGATGTTGGTATCTAAACTACGTTGGGGGAGATGTTGGTATCTACACTACATTGGAGGAGATGTTGGTATCTACACTACGTTGGGGGAGATGTTGGTATCTACACTACGTAGGGGGAGATGTTGGTATCTACACTACATTGGGGGGAGATGTTGGTATCTACACTACGTTGGGGGAGATGTTGGTATCTACACTACGTCGGGGGAGATGTTGGTATCTACACTACGTTGGGGGAGATGTTGGTATCTACACTACGTCGGGGGAGATGTTGGTATCTACACTACGTTGGGGGAGATGTTGGTATCTACACTACGTTGGGGGAGTTGTTGGTATCTACACTACGTTGGGTATCTACACTACATTGGGGGAGATATTGGTTTCTACACTACGTTGGGGGAGATGTTGGTATCTACACTTCGTTGGGGATCTACACTATTTTGGGGGAGATGTTGGTATCTACACTACGTTGGGTATCTACACTATTTTGGGGGAGATGTTGGTATCTACACTACGTTGGGGGAGATGTTGGTATCTACACTACGTTGGGGGAGATGTTGGTATCTACACTACGTTGGGGGAGATGTTGGTATATACACTACGTTGGGTATCTACACTATGTTGGGGGAGATGCTGGCATCTACACTACGTTGGGTATCTACACTATGTTGGGGGAGATGTTGGTATCTACACTATGTTGGGGGAGATGTTGGTATCTACACTTCGTTGGGGGAGATGTTGGTATCTACACTACATTGGGTATCTACACTATTTTGGGGGAGATGTTGGTATCTACACTACGTTGGGGGAGATGTTGGTATCTACACTACGTTGGGGGAGATGTTGGTATCTACACTACGTTGGGGGAGATGTTGGTATCTACACTACGTTGGGGGAGATGTTGGTATATACACTACGTTGGGTATCTACACTATGTTGGGGGAGATGCTGGCATCTACACTACGTTGGGGGAGACGTTGGTATCTACACTTCGTTGGGGGAGATGTTGGTATCTACACTACATTGGGTATCTACACTATTTTGGGGGAGATGTTGGTATCTACACTACATTGGGGGAGATGTTGGTCTCTACACTACGTTGGGGGAGATGTTGATATCTACACTACGTTGGAGGAGATGTTGGTATCTACACTACATTGGGGGGAGAGGTTGGTATCTACACTACGTTGGGGGAGATGTAGCCTACGTTGCCAGTTTTCTTCTTCGTGTAACGAGGCTGAGGTCAGACAACGCAACGTTCACACAATTTTAGTTTCAGTTACGGGTTGAAAGTGACATCGCTTCAAACAATTTTGCTGATTACGCGACACAACTCAAACGCACCTGAAATCGCACGCAACAGCCAATCAAATTGAATCTGCCTTAGTCATGTCAATCCATATAATGTTATAAACCCACCTCATAGGTCAATGATTATTATAATGTTATAAACCCACCTCATAGGTCAATGATTATTATAATGTTATAAACCCACATCATAGGTCAATGATTATTATAATGTTATAAACCCACCTCAGAGGCCAATGATTATTATAATGTTATAAACCCACCTCATAGGTCAATGATTATTATAATGTTATAAACCCACCTCATAGACCAATGATTATTATAATGTTATACACCCACCTCAGAGGCCAATGATTATTATAATGTTATAAACCCACCTCATAGACCAATGATTATTATAATGTTATAAACCCACCTCATAGACCAATGATTATTATAATGTTATAAACCCACCTCATAGACCAATGATTATTATAATGTTATAAACCCACCTCATAGACCAATGATTATTATAATGTTATAAACCCACCTCATAGACCAATGATTATTATAATGTTATAAACCCACCTCATAGGCCAATGATTATTATAATGTTATAAACCCACCTCATAGGTCAATGATTATTATAATGTTATAAACCCACCTCATAGGTCAATGATTATTATAATGTTATAAACCCACCTCATAGACCAATGATTATTATAATGTTATAAACCCACCTCATAGACCAATGATTATTATAATGTTATAAACCCACCTCATAGACCAATGATTATTATAATGTTATAAACCCACCTCATAGACCAATGATTATTATAATGTTATAAACCCACCTCATGGGTCAATGATTATTATAATGTTATAAACCCACCTCATAGACCAATGATTATTATAATGTTACCACCTCGTAGACTCATGTGATAAGGTTGGATAAACCCACCTCATAGACTCATGTGATAATGTATGATAAACCCACCACATAGACTCATGTGATAATGTTTGATAAACCCTCATAGACTCATGTGATAATGTTTGATAAACCCACATCGTAGACTCATGTGATAATGTTTGATAAACCCTCATAGACTCATGTGATAATGGTTGATAAACCCACCTTGTAGACTCATATGATAATGTTTGATAAACCCTCATAGACTCATGTGATAATGTTTGATAAACCCTCATAGACTCATATGATAATGTTGGATAAACCCACCTCGTAGACTCATATGATAATGTTTGATAAACCCCCATAGACACATATGATAATGTTGGATACACCCTCATAGACTCATGTGATAATGTTTGATAAACCCACCTCGTAGACTCATGTGATAATGTTTGATAAACCCTCATAGACTCATATGATAATGTTGGATAAACCCACCTCGTAGACTCATATGATAATGTTTGATAAACCCCCATAGACACATATGATAATGTTGGATAAACCCACCTCGTAGACTCATATGATAATGTTTGATAAACCCCCATAGACACATATGATAATGTTTGATAAACCCACCTCGTAGACTCATATGATAATGTTTGATAAACCCTCATAGACTCATGTGATAATGTTGGGTAAACCCACCTCATAGACTGTGTAACACTTGAAACTAATGTAATAATCCATAAAGCCACAGGGGGGCAGTATTAAGCTGTGTTAAAACTATACGGATGTGTTTCAGACACACACTGGATGTGATGAACAGGCTGAATGGTACAGTAATACGAGGAGGGATGTATACTAAATGAATAACTAGTATTTATATAATTGATGTTATAACTTTATCTGTGAATTACTGTACAAATCTATTATTATTATTAAAATATAAAAAGGGGAGGTTTAGTCAAAGTAGACTAGATTGTATAAAATGTATTTAACTAGGCAAGTCAGTTAAGAACAAATTCTTATTTTCAATGATGGCCTAGGAACAGTGGGTTAACTGCCTTGTTCAGGGGCAGAATGACAGATTTGTACCTTGTCAGCTCGGGGATTCGAACTTACAACCTTTTAGTTACCAGCCCAACACGCTAACCACTAGACTACCCTACCTCCCCTGTTTATCCCTCATAGTCTTGTAAAAATGACCTGCAGGATAAAACACTCACAACCAGAAAAACTCCTGTAGTTCGTATTCTGAAACGGAATACGTCTCACTTCAGGTTCCTCACAGCCAATCAAATTGAATCTGCTTTAGTCATGTCCGTCTCTCTGAGAACAGAACCCACACGGACCCTCTCACTAAACTTGACGGAACGCAAGTATAGTGAATTAGGGTATAACTGAGTAGAGTTTTCAACGTGCTCGATGTGTTCCAGATCTTCTGGACATGTAGCATGGCGGATGGAGGATCAAGAATGTTCCGGGCTGCTGCTGACTTCCCCTTTACAACAACAACAACAAAAACAAAACATGTCAAATTTGCAGTTTCACTTGTGAAAATCGTATTTTCAAATGTGAAATAGCTGTTTTCACATGTTGAGCTTAAATTTCACGTGACACCATATTTTCATTACGTTTATAGTTTACGTGTTAACACCACCTTGTCACATGTACATGTTTTTACCTTACATGTGAATTGCAGTTAAACATGTGAAATGTGCAGTTTCACAAGTAAAAAAACGTCCTCGTGAAAATCTCACATTTACATGTGAAAATGTAAAAAAATCTAAAGAAATGTTTCCACATATGAAATTGTTAATTCTGTAAAGACATTCTGGAAAGACATTCTGTAAGGACATTCTGGAAAGACATTCTGGAAAGACATTCTGTAAAGACATTCTGGAAAGACATTCTGTAAAGACATTCTGGAAAGACATTCTGTAAAGACATTCTGGAAAGACATTCTGGAAAGTCATTATGTAAAGACATTCTGGAAAGACATTCTGGAAAGTCATTATGTAAAGACATTCTTTATAGACATTCTGGAAAGACATTCTGGAAAGACATTCTGGAAAGACATTCTGGAAAGTCATTCTGTAAAGATATTCTGGAAAGTCATTCTGGAAAGACATTTTTGAAAGTCATTCTGGAAAGACATTCTGTAAGGACATTCTGTAAAGACATTCTGTAAAAAGATAACTTAGCCAAACCTCTTTAGGCACATGAACCGCTAGCGAGCCACCTACGACAACATCCGGTGAAATTGATGAGCAAAAATGGCAGAATTCAGGGGGGAGGGGGGAGGGGGGTGGGGGGGCGGCAGGTAGTCTGGTGGTTAGAGCTGTGTTACTGAAAGGTTACTGGATCGAATCCCCGAGCAGACAAGGTTCTGTTGTTCTGCTCCGGAGCAAGGAGACAGGACTGCACTGTTCCCCGGGTGCCAAAGACGTGGCTGTTGATTATGCCAGCTCCTCCTGACCTCTCTGATTCAGAGGGGTTGGGTTAAATGCGGAAGACACGTTTCAGTTGAATACATTCAGTTGGACAGCTGACTTTTCCCTCTCTTGTTCACATGTTGGCCAGTGAGCATTGGAAGACACCCAGTGAAAGAACAGAGATACTAGCTACACAATGATCTGGTTTAAAATGATCAATGTCAGTGTTTTTTTTGTTTTTTTTTACTCTTTTTTTCTCCCCAATTTTCGTGGTATCCAATTGTTGTTGTAGCTACTATCTTGTCTCATCGCTACAACTCCTGTACAGGCTCGGGAGAGACAAAGGTTGAATGTCATGCGTCCTCCGATACACAACCCAACCAGCCGCACTGCTTCTTAACACAGCGCGCATCCAACCCGGAAGCCAGCCGCACCAATGCGCCTGAGGTGTTAATCCGTTAACTCAGGTTAAGTTTAAAGTGTTAAAATTAAACAATGTCAGTGTTAATCAGTTAACTCAGGTTAAGTTTAACGTGGTAAATTAAACAATGTCCGTGTTAATCAGTTAACTCAGGTTAAGTTTAACGTGGTAAATTAAACAATGTCCGTGTTAATCCGTTAACTCAGGTTAAGTTTAACGTGGTAAATTAAACAATGTCAGTGTTAAAACAACAATGTGATGTCAAAAGAAGTTGACTTTGAGGTTAAAGAAAGTGTGTTAATTAATCTACTTGGTTTTGCAAACCATTACTTTGAACAAAATATAAAACAGCAATATTGTTGTAATGCTTTTTGTATTACATTTTTAAATTACAGCTCAATTTGAGCAAATCATGAATTTGCCAATAAATCATGGTTAATCACAGCAAATTCTATGAAACTGGATTAGATGTTGTGTCTTTTGACAGCTAGTTGACATTTAAATGTGAACATGCACATGTAGAGGACATGAGTCGGTCATGGTTGGTCATGGTCACATGACATGAGTCGGTCATGGTTGGTCATGGTCACGTGACATGAGTCGGTCAAGGTTGGTCATGGTCACGTGACATGAGTCGGTCATGGTTGGTCATGATCACGTGACATGAGTCGGTCATGGTTGGTCATGGTCACGTGACATGAGTCGGTCATGGTTGGTCATGATCACGTGACATGAGTCGGTCATGGTTGGTCATGGTCACGTGACATGAGTCGGTCATGGTTGGTCATGATCACGTGACATGAGTCGGTCATGGTTGGTCATGGTCACGTGACATGAGTCGGTCATGGTTGGTCATGATCACGTGACATGAGTCGGTCATGGTTGGTCATGGTCACGTGACATGAGTCGGTCATGGTTGGTCATGGTCACGTGACATGAGTCGGTCATGGTTGGTCATGGTCACGTGACATGAGTCGGTCATGGTTGGTCATGGTCACGTGACATGAGTCGGTCATGGTTGGTCATGGTCACGTGACATGAGTCGGTCATGGTTGGTCATGGTCACGTGACATGAGTCGGTCATGGTTGGTCATGGTCACGTGACATGAGTCGGTCATGGTTGGTCATGGTCACGTGACATGAGTCGGTCATGGTTGGTCATGGTCACGTGACATGAGTCGGTCATGATTGGTCATTGTCACGTTACATGAGTCGGTCATGGTTGGTCATGGTCACGTGACATGAGTCGGTCATGGTTGGTCATGGTCACGTGACATGAGTCGGTCATGGTCACGTGACATGAGTCGGTCATGGTTGGTCATGGTCACGTGACATGAGTCGGTCATGGTTGGTCATGGTCACGTGACATGAGTCGGTCATGATTGGTCATGGTCACGTTACATGAGTCGGTCATGGTTGGTCATGGTCACGTGACATGAGTCGGTCATGGTTGGTCATGGTCACGTGACATGAGTCGGTCATGGTTGGTCATGGTCACGTGACATGAGTCGGTCATGGTTGGTCATGGTCACGTGACATGAGTCGGGCATGGTTGGTCATGGTCACGTGACATGAGTCGGTCAAGGTTGGTCATGGTCACGTGACATGAGTCGGTCATGGTTGGTCATGATCACGTGACATGAGTCGGTCATGGTTGGTCATGGTCACGTGACATGAGTCGGTCATGGTTGGTCATGGTCACGTGACATGAGTCGGTCATGGTTGGTCATGGTCACGTGACATGAGTCGGTCATGGTTGGTCATGGTCACGTGACATGAGTCGGTCATGGTTGGTCATGGTCACGTGACATGAGTCGGTCATGATTGGTCATGGTCACGTGACATGAGTCGGTCATGGTTGGTCATGGTCACGTGACATGAGTCGTCATGGTTGGTCATGGTCACGTGACATGGTCGGTCATGGTTGGTCATGGTCACGTGACATGAGTCGGTCATGGTTGGTCATGGTCACGTGACATGAGTCGGTCATGGTGAGTCATGGTCACGTGACATGAGTCGGTCATGGTTGGTCATGGTCACGTGACATGAGTCGGTCATGGTTTGTCATGGTCACGTGACCTGAGTCGGGCATGGTTGGTCATGATCACGTGACATGAGTCGGTCATGGTTGGTCATGGTCACGTGACATGAGTCGGGCATGGTTGGTCATGGTCCCAATGAGGTCACCCGCCTGCGACTTCAAAATTAGTGTTGCATTTTTTACGTGATCTTTTAATGTAAAATATCACACGTGTCCGACTCATGTGAAAATGTCATGTGATTATTGACACGTGTTTTTTCACAGTTGTTTTGTACAGATACATATACACAGACGTGTAACCAGCGTTGACAGTTTGTGGATCAATGGAAGGTTATTCAACATTGCGAATGTGATGAGTTTTATAGAACAATGACCTGACATGACCTGTATATTGCAATTGAACATGAATTGAAAATGAATTGAAAATGAATTGAAAATGAATTGAACATGAATTGAAAATGAATTGAAAATGAATTGAAAATGAATTGAACATGAATTGAAAATTAATTGAAAATTAATTGAAAATGAATTGAACATGAATTGAACATGAATTGAAAATGAATTGAAAATGAATTGAACATGCATTGAAAATGAATTGAACATGAATTGAAAATGACTTGAAATCCAAGGCAACGTAAACTCACGACAATTCTATAAAGCGTTATAATTCAAACGCGGAAGAGGAAGTTTCTCCCGTTAGGTTTTTTGACCACTTCACTTATATTGAAGTGAACTCTGGCTTTGTGAGATTTTACTGTAGTACGAGCACTTTGTATTCTGAGATCAGAGAGAGAGAGAGAGAGAGCGAGAGAGAGAGAGAGAGACAAAGAGAGAGAGACAAAGAGAGAGAGAGAGAGAGAGAGAGAGAGAGGGAGAGAGAGAGAGAGAGCAGCGGCAGCAAAATAAGAAGGGAGAACAAGTAAAACATGAAATATAGATGAGTATGTCCTGATTTTGATTAGCTTTCTGGTAAGTATTTCAGTCACAGACAGTTAAGGGCTGTGCTGCCTGTTTTTGTTGGGGGAGTGGGATCTTTCGATTGGCTGCCTGGGCCGAGCCAAGATGAGCCGACCTTTCACCTTTCACCTTTGGCCTCTCTGGTTTTAGGGCACATTTCCATTTCAAAATTATCCCTGCCTTAAGTAAAACCCTGTCTAAAGTAGCATTATATAATCATACATTCATAAATGTAGTGAGACGTATTTAAGTGGAGCCTTCCCAGAAGTCAATGTGTCTCTGATGAATACCGTCCAAAACGTCCTCAGCTGAATGAAGGAGAGGAGAGGAGAGTCCAGAGAGACAGAGAGCTCTGGCCTGCTGGTTTAGAAACAGATATGATGAGGTCCAAATTACTATGTCTCTGTAGCCATGGTGGGAGGCTCTCAAGTGGGAGTGAGAGGAGAGAGACTAGAGAGAGAGAGAGAGAGAGAGAGAGGGAGACCGGTTGGGGTTCCTATTCTTCTTCTCTCTATTGTGAGGTGGAATGAGTCCGGTGCGGTCCCCGTGCTCTGATCACCTGGTGAAGGGAGAGAGAGAGAGAGAGAGAGAGAGAGAGAGAGAGAGAGAGAGAGAGAGAGAGAGAGAGAGAGAGAGAGAGAAAAAGAGGAGGGAGAGAGCGAGAGCTGTGCAACGCGGCTTAAATCCAGATAAAGTCATTATGCCTGTCCAGGGAGAACCAGGGAGAGCCAGGGACATGTTCCTTCGGCCCTGTAGTGGCCCCGCGGAGGCCCCATCCGGGAGCTCAGGCCCTCTCCATCCCATCAGAGGGCTCTCCTCTCCTCTACTCTCCTGCATGCTTGTCTTGACTACATGATTCCACTGTTGGGACACAGGAGGCTGTTGAGGAGAGAATGACTGAGGCCAGAATACATACCACTCCAAATGCAGTCCTCTGACTGCTTCCACAGCCAGATCACAAATACACGGATGTCCAGTGAACTCATTTGGAGCTTATTAAGTATACTAATTTGAATATCTAGGAGATGGGGGAGCTAGTTTGACACGAGTTCCTTCATCTTTCCTAGTCTTGAACAGGTTGACACGAGTTCCTTCATCTTTCCTAGTCGTCCTAGCTTGTCCCTGGTCTTTGTTTGTTCCACAAAGTTACTGACATCTAGTCAGTCGGGCCACTTTTCCTTACCTTGTCTCTTTCTCTGTCCCCAAACACATACACATTCCTGCCCTGCTCTTCTACCTCAGGGAGCTCATGTCCACCTCGGCATAACCATGGCCCAGGAAGATAATGCAGCCTGAACCTAAAGTCTTCCTCTATTCTTCCCCATGAAGAGATAATGCAGGCTGTACCTTGTCTTCCTATCTGCGTCCCCATGAAGAGATAATGCAGGCTGTACCTTGTCCTCCTATCTTCTTCCCCATGAAGAGATAATGCAGGCTGTACCTTGTCTTCCTATCTTCTTCCCCATGAAGAGATAATGCAGGCTGTACCTTGTCTTCCTATCTGCGTCCCCATGAAGAGATAATGCAGGCTGTACCTTGTCCTCCTATCTTCTTCTCCATGAAGAGATAATGCAGGCTGTCCCCATGAAGAGATAATGCAGCCTGTACCTTGTCTTCCTATCTTCTTCCCCATGAAGAGATAATGCAGGCTGTACCGTGTCTTCCTATCTGCGCCCCCATGAAGAGATAATGCAGGCTGTACCTTGTCCTCCTATCTGCGTCCCCATGAAGAGATAATGCAGACTGTACCTTGTCTTCCTATCTTCTTCCCCATGAAGAGATCATGCAGACTGTACCTTGTCTTCCTATCTTCTTCCCCATGAAGAGTGGCAGTTCAACACAGGGACAGCCAGCTGGCCAGGGGTTGATGGGGTGATTTCCCTGGTATCATTCCAATAAGACCCGTTGGAATGAAAACAGGTAAATTAATCCTCAACAGGGCTTTGACCAATCATAGAAGAGATGTTCACATCAGATATTTTTCATAGCTGATCTGATTGGTCAAAAGCCCAATTAGTGAATAAAATAGAATTGGGCTGCCTGTGTGAACACAGCCAAAGTGGGGCCACCTTGGACTTTGAGGGAGGCCTAAAAACAAAAAGCAAGTTAAACCACAGGCCCCAACTGCACGGTTTGGGCTGACCTTTATCATCAGAGCAGGCCAGCAGTAGGGGACCCTGCTGCACCCCCCGCCTCCTCTCCCCCACGCCTCCCTCCGCCTCCTCCTACCTCCCTCTACCTCCCTTGGCCTCCCTCCCCTGTCCTTCCTCCGGTCCTGCGTAGGCAGCTTTTGATCAAGCCCGGACTCCGGCTGCTCCACCATAGCAGCAGGACTGAGGTGTAAACTGTGAGGAGGGCAGGTCCATTTCAATCCTACCCTGGCCGTCAGCAGAACTTCAAAGCCAGGACACGCTACTGACTTCCCTGTTTAATTAGATAATTAGAGGCTGGGATAATATAACTCTGCTTTAAGAGGAGAGATTGTCAGTGGAGAGGGGGGCTGGGGAGAGAGCAGGGGGTATGCCTGTGTACGAATGTTGGTGAGGGGGGGCTGGGGAGAGAGCAGGGGGGGGTATGCCTGTGTATGAATGTTGATGCTGGGGTGGTAGCGGGGAGGGGGTCGACAAATACGCTGTGCATGTGATCATTACCCCCCCACCCCCCCACCCCCCCCCCCAAATAAATGGGATTAGTCAAAAGTAGTGCTGATGACAAGATAGATTTAGGAAACTAATTAGGAAGTCGTTTCATTTCCTGACGGGCTGGGTGGTGTTCTGCATGCGAGTCCTACATGGGTCTGTGTCCCAAATGGCTCCCGATTCCCTTTATAGTGCACTACTTTTAACCATAGGGGACCATAGGACCCTGGTCAAAAGTAGTGCACTACATAGGGATTAGGGTGCCATGTTGGAGGCAGACGTGTTCCTCTGCTGATCTGAGGATGGAATCACACGCAGCGTCTTTCTTTCATTTCACCCAATGAAACAGGGAGGAAGTAGCTCACGCCGTTCCTCTAGCTGAGAAGAAACAGGAAGTTAGCTGGACTATTTACAGATGGATGGAGTTTCTGCTAATAAACCGAGTCTCCGATCAGGGAATGATGAGCTTTTTTTCCCATTTCAATAGAAGCATGAAGAACACAAAGCAAAATGAGACAAATTCCCATTTTAATTTTTAATTACTTTTTTATTTGTAATTTTTATATTTATTTATTTAAATGTTTTATATATATTTTTTGGTCTAAAATAATTTACTGACTGAGTATTTCTTGTATTTCCTGTTTCCTTATCTTGGCTACATGGCACCTTCAATGTGTTCTTCTTCTTCTTCTGTTTGCAGTAAGTGTTTCAAAGATAATTTATTATGTGATAAACTGTATAGTGTTGTAATGTTAAACTTTGTTTGAGCGTCTGTGAACAACGTGATATATAGACTGGTACCTTTTGATGGTAGGGGCGGCAGGTAACCTAGTGGTTAGAGCGTTGGACTAGTCACCGAAAGGTTGCCAGATCGAATCCCCGAGTTAATAAGGTAAAAATCTGTCGTTCTGAACAAGGCTCTGTTCCTAGGCCGTCATTGTAAGTTAGAACTTGTTTTTAACTGACTTAAATAATGGTAAAGGAAACTGAAACAAACCCTGATTTTTTCAGTGTTTTAGGGGGCCTCTTGAAGTCAATTCATGTCAGTAAGGCAGCATTTACACAGACAGACCAATTCTGATCTTTTGCCACTAAATCAGATCATGAGCCAATAAGAGTGCAAACGATCAGAATTTGGAATTCATCTAAAATCTGCACTAAATAAATAAATAGGACTGAGTCTCACCTAAACACATGTATCCTTCTTCATTAGGTTGGTAGTAATAGAACAGGGCTGAGTCTCACCTAAACACAGGTATCCTTCTTCATTTGGTTGGTAGTAATAGAACAGGGCTGAGTCTCACCTAAACACAGGTATCCTTCTTCATTTGGTTGGTAGTAATAGAACAGGGCTGAGTCTCACCTAAACACAGGTATCCTTCTTCATTAGGTTGGTAGTAATAGAACAGGGCTGAGTCTCACCTAAACACAGGTATCCTTCTTCATTAGGTTGGTAGTAATAGAACAGGGCTGAGTCTCACCTAAACACAGGTATCCTTCTTCATTTGGTTGGTAGTAATAGAACAGGGCTGAGTCTCACCTCGGCCAGCCTTCTTTTAACCTGGATAACCAGATTGTCATATTGCCTCTCCTACCTGTCTATTGACTCTAGACAAAGGAATCCGTCTATGTACAGACTGGAAGCATGGACCATCCTCATAGCATGTTGAAGTATTGATCATCAAAGCAGTGTGTGATATGGAGAAGGTTTCAGTCATGGAACCAGAGGGGGCGGGGGGAACTCGGCGAGAGGGGGCGGGGGGAACTCGGCGAGAGGGGGCGGGGGGAACTCGGCGAGAGGGGGCGGGGGGAACTCGGCGAGAGGGGGCGGGGGGAACTCGGCGAGAGGGGGCGGGGGGAACTCGGCGAGAGAGGGCTGGGGGAACTCGGCGAGAGGGGGCGGGGGGAACTCGGCGAGAGGGGGCGGGGGGAACTCGGCGAGAGGGGGCGGGGGGAACTCGGCGAGAGGGGGCGGGGGGAACTCGGCGAGAGGGGGCGGGGGGAACTCGGCGAGAGGGGGCGGGGGGAACTCGGCGAGAGGGGGCGGGGGGAACTCGGCGAGAGGGGGCAGGGGGAACTCGGCGAGAGGGGGCGGGGGGAACTCAGCGAATGGGGATAGGGGGAACTCAGCGAGAGGGGAAACTCAGCGAGAGGGGGCAGGGGAAACTCAGCGATAGGGGAAACTCAGCGAGAGGGGGCAGGGGAAACTAAGCGAGAGGGGGCGGGGGGAACTCAGCGATAGGGGAAACTCAGCGAGAGGGGGCAGGGGAAACTAAGCGAGAGGGGGCGGGGGGAACTCAGCGAGAGGGGGTGGGGGTAACTCGGCGAGAGGGGGCGGGGGGAACTCGGCGAGAGGGGTTTGGGGGAACTCGGCGAGAGGGGGCGGGGGGAACTCGGCGAGAGGGGGAGGGGGGAACTCGGCGAGAGGGGGCAGGGGGAACTCGGCGAGAGGGGGCTGGGGGAACTCGGCGAGAGGGGGCAGGGGAAACTCAGCGAATGGGGATAGGGCGAACTCAGCGATAGGGGAAACTCAGCAAGAGGGGGCAGGAGAAACTCAGCGATAGGGGAAACTCAGCGAGAGGGGGCAGGGGAAACTAAGCGAGAGGGGGCGGGGGGAACTCAGCGAGAGGGGGCGGGGGGAACTCAGCGAGAGGGGGCAGGGGAAACTCAGCGAGAGAAGGCTGGGGGAACTCGGCGAGAGGGGGCGGGGGGAACTCAGCGAGAGGGGGAACTCAGCGAGAGGGGGCGGGGGGAACTCAGCGAGAGGGGGCGGGGGGAACTCAGCGAGGGGGGGGTGGGGGGAACTCAGCGAGAGGGTGAACTCAGCGAGAGGGGGCAGGGGAAACTCAGCGAGAGGGGGCGGGGGGAACTCAGTGAGAGGGGAAACTCAGCGAGAGGGGGCGGGGGGAACTCAGCGAGAGGGGGCAGGGGGAACTCGGCAAGAGGGGGCGGGGGGAACTCAGCGAGAGGGGGCGCGGGGAACTCGGCGAGAGGGGGCGGGGGGAACTCGGCGAGAGGGGGCAGGGGGAACTCGGCGAGAGGGGGCAGGGGGAACTCGGCGAGAGGGGGCTGGGGGAACTCGGCGAGAGGGGGCTGGGGGAACTCGGCGAGAGGGGGCGGGGGGAACTCGGCGAGAGGGGGCAGGGGGAACTCGGCGAGAGGGGGCGGGGGGAACTCGGCGAGAGGGGGCAGGGGAAACTCAGCGAATGGGGATAGGGGGAACTCAGCGAGAGGGGAAACTCAGCGAGAGGGGGCAGGGGAAACTCAGCAATAGGGGAAACTCAGCGAGAGGGGGCAGGGGAAACTAAGCGAGAGGGGGCGGGGGGAACTCAGCGATAGGGGAAACTCGGCGAGAGGGGGCAGGGGAAACTCAGCGAATGTGGATAGGGAGAACTCAGCGAGAGGGGAAACTCAGCGAGAGGGGGCAGGGGAAACTCAGCGATAGAGGAAACTCAGCGAGAGGGGGCAGGGGAAACTAAGCGAGAGGGGGCGGGGGGAACTCAGCGAGAGGGGGCGGGGGGAACTCAGCGAGAGGGGGCGGGGGGAACTCAGCGAGAGGGGGCAGGGGAAACTCAGCGAGAGAAGGCTGGGGGAACTCGGCGAAAGGGGGCGGGGGGAACTCAGCGAGAGGGGGAACTCAGCGAGAGGGGGCGGGGGGAACTCAGCGAGAGGGGGCGGGGGGAACTCAGCGAGGGGGGGTGGGGGGAACTCAGCGAGAGGGGGAACTCAGCGAGAGGGTCAGGGGAAACTCAGCGAGAGGGGGCGGGGGGAACTCAGTGAGAGGGGAAACTCAGCGAGAGGTGGCGGGGGGAACTCGGCGAGAGGGGGCAGGGGGAACTCGGCAAGAGGGGGCGGGGGGAACTCAGCGAGAGGGGGCGCGGGGAACTCGGCGAGAGGGACCTGGGGGAACTCGGCGAGAGGGGGCGGGGGGAACTCGGCGAGAGGGGAAACTCAGTGAGAGGGGAAACTCAGAGAGAAAGGGCGGGGTGAACTCGGCGAGAGGGGAAACTCAGCGAGAGGGGGCGGGGGGAACTCAGCGAATGGGGATAGGGGGAACTCAGCGAGAGGGGAAACTCAGTGACAGGGGGCGGGGGGAACTCAGCGAATGGGGATAGGGGGAACTCAGCGAGAGGGGAAACTCAGTGACAGGGGGCGGGGGGAACTCAGCGAATGGGGATAGGGGGAACTCAGCGAGAGGGGAAACTCAGCGAGAGGGGGTTGGGGGAACTCAGCGAATGGGGATAGGGGGAACTCAGCGAGAGGGGAAACTCAGCGAGAGGGGAGGGGGGAACTCAGCGAATGGGGATAGGGGGAACTCAGCGAGAGAGGGCGGGGGGAACTCAGCGAATGGGGATAGTGGGAACTCAGCGAGAGGGGAAACTCAGCGAGAGGTGGAGGGGGGAACTCAGCGAATGGGGATAGGGGGAACTCAGCGAGAGAGGGCGGGGGGAACTCAGCGAATGGGGATAGGGGGAACTCAGCGAGAGGGGGAACTCAGCGAATGGGGATAGGGGAACTCAGCGAGAGGGGGTGGGGGGAACTCAGCGAATGGGGATAGGGGGAACTCATCGAGAGAGGGCAGTCCTGCCGGAGCCCACCACTGCTACTACTGTATGAGCCATGGTTTAAACAACATACAGCCTGCTCTACACTGTAGCCTGCTCTTCAATTCCCTCAAACAGTAGTCAGCCTACTCACCTCAGTCAACAAGGTCTAAATGCTCATTCCCATGAAACCGATTGAGATCCCAGGGTTGGCATTCAGATGCAGCTTGGACGTTTCACCCATAAAACGTGTGGATTTATCATTCATGATTGACAGTAATGATAGTCTATTTTGAAATGAGGTCGGCCTTATTTGGTGTTTGAGGGTATTAAACAAAAACACATTTATTTGTTGATTGAGGGTATTAAACATAAATAAATGTTTTTGGTGTTTGAGGGTATTAAACATAAATAAATGTTTTTAGTGTTTGAGGGTGTCAAAAATAGAGACATGTGCAGGTATGTGTGGGCATAGTCAGACGTTGTGATTGGACGATGCATTTTACGCATATTAAAATGATGTTATTCAATAGGCTACCTGTCTGTAGAAACTTTGATTGAAAAATTAAACATCAGCACAGGAGAGGTGTGCTGATTGTTAATCTATGGCTTAAATAGAACATCAGAAGAGGAAAGGACGAGAGGAGAGGAGGAGAGAGGAGGAGAGAGGAGAGGAGAGGAGGAGAGAGGAGGAGATGAGATGAGATGAGTGGAGTTGAGGAGAGGAGGAGAGGAGGGAGAGAGGAGAGGAGAGGAGAGGAGAGGAGAGGAGAGGAGAGGTGAGGAGGAGAGGAGGAGAGGAGGAGAGGAGGTGAGGAGGAGAGGATAGAGGGGAGGAGGGGAGGAGGAGAGGAGGAGAGGAGTAGAGGAGTAGAGGAAGAGAAGAGGAGAGAGAGAGGAGGAGAGGATAGGAGGAAGAGTGGAGAAGAGGATAGGAGAGGAGAGGAGGATGGGGAGGGAGAGGAGAGGAGAGAGAGAGGAGGAGAGGAGGGTGAGAGAGAGGAGGAGGGAGAAGGAGAGCACCAGACCCAGGCAGGTCAGGGGAGCATCTCTGATCTGAAGCCCTAACATCACCACTTGACCTGGGCATCCTCTATGAGGGCTGTGTAGCTCTAACGGTCTCCAACATGAAGGGCTTATTAAAGAGGCCTAATGGCTGATTGTTTCAGATAACGCCTCTCCAGACCAGGGGCTCTCGCTGCGAGCGTGTGTGTGTGTGTGTGTGTGTGTGTGTCCCGTGCAGCTGATAGAGGTCCTGATAAATGCCAGCACATTTTAAAACCTGTTCCCCACGGGGCTGGAGCAGCTTATTTACACTAATGTACATGTAGCAGCTAGCTAGGACCCGATATCATACTCAGTCACATAGAGACCAGCGGCCTGAAAACACAGAGGAGTCCTGTTGGGGAGTCCTGTTGAGGAGTCCTACTGAGAAGTCCTACTGAGGAGTCCTACTGAGGAGACCTGTTGAGGAGTCCTGTTGAGGAGTCCTACTGAGGAGCCCGGTTGAGGAGTCCTGTTGAGGAGTCCTACTGAGGAGTCCTACTGAGGAGTCCTGCTGAGGAGACCTACTGAGGAGACCTGCTGAGGAGACCTGCTGATTAGCGCTACTGAGGAGACCTATTGAGGAGTCCTGTTGAGGAGTCCTGTTGAGGAGTCCTGTTGAGGAGTCCTACTGAGGAGTCCTGTTGAGGGGTCCTGTTGAGGAGTCCTGTTGAGGAGTCCTACTGAGGAGTCCTACTGAATATGTACCGGTACCCCCTGTATATAGCCTCCACATTGACTCTGTACTGGTACCCCCTGTATATAGCCTCCACATTGACTCTGTACCGGTACCCCCTGTATATAGCCTCCACATTGACTCTGTACCGGTACCCCCTGTATATAGCCTCCACATTGACTCTGTACCGGTACCCCCTGTATATAGCCTCCACATTGACTCTGTACCGGTACCCCCTGTATATAGCCTCCACATTGACTCTGTACCGGTATCCCCTGTATATAGCCTCCACATTGACTCTGTACCAGTACCCCCTGTATATAGCCTCCACATTGACTCTGTACCAGTACCCCCTGTATGTAGCCTCCACATTGACTCTGTACCAGTACCCCCTGTATATAGCCTCCACATTGACTCTATACCGGTACCCCCTGTATATAGCCTCCACATTGACTCTGTACCAGTACCCCCTGTATATAGCCTCCACATTGACTCTGTACCAGTACCCCCTGTATATAGCCTCCACATTGACTCTGTACTAGTACCCCCTGTATATAGCCTCCACATTGACTCTGTACCGGTATCCCCTGTATATAGCCTCCACATTGACTCTGTACCAGTACCCCCTGTATATAGCCTCCACATTGACTCTGTACCAGTACCCCCTGTATATAGCCTCCACATTGACTCTGTACCAGTACCCCCTGTATATAGCCTCCACATTGACTCTGTACCGGTACCCCTGTATATAGCCTCCACATTGACTCTGTACCGGTACCCCCTGTATATAGCCTCCACATTGACTCTGTACCAGTACCCCCTGTATATAGCCTCCACATTGACTCTGTACCAGTACCCCCTGTATATAGCCTCCACATTGACTCTGTACCAGTACCCCCTGTATATAGCCTCCACATTGACTCTGTACCGGTATCCCCTGTATATAGTCTCCACATTGACTCTGTACCAGTACCCCCTGTATATAGCCTCCACATTGACTCTGTACCAGTACCCCCTGTATATAGCCTCCACATTGACTCTGTACCAGTACCCCCTGTATATAGCCTCCACATTGACTCTGTACCAGTACCCCCTGTATATAGCCTCCACATTGACTCTGTACCGGTACCCCTGTATATAGCCTCCACATTGACTCTGTACCGGTACCCCCTGTATATAGCCTCCACATTGACTCTGTACCAGTACCCCCTGTATATAGCCTCCACATTGACTCTGTACCAGTACCCCCTGTATATAGCCTCCACATTGACTCTGTACCAGTACCCCCTGTATATAGCCTCCACATTGACTCTGTACCAGTACCCGCTGTATATAGTCTCCACATTGACTCTGTACCAGTACCCCTGTATATAGCCTCCACATTGACTCTGTACAGGTACCCCCTGTATATAGCCTCCACATTGACTCTGTACCGGTACCCCCTGTATATAGCCTCCACATTGACTCTGTACTGGTACCCCCTGTATACAGCCTCCACATTGACTCTGTACCAGTACCCCCTGTATATAGCCTCCACATTGACTCTGTACCAGTACCCCCTGTATATAGTCTCCACATTGACTCTGTACCAGTACCCCCTGTATATAGCCTCCACATTGACTCTGTACCAGTACCCCCTGTATATAGCCTCCACATTGACTCTGTACCGGTATCCCCTGTATATAGCCTCCACATTTACTCTGTACCAGTACCCCCTGTATATAGCCTCCACATTGACTCTGTACCAGTACCCCCTGTATATAGCCTCCACATTGACTCTGTACCAGTACCCCCTGTTTATAGCCTCCACATTGACTCTGTACCGGTACCCCCTGTATATAGCCTCCACATTGACTCTGTACCAGTACCCCCTGTATATAGCCTCCACATTGACTCTGTACCAGTACCCCCTGTATATAGCCTCCACATTGACTCTGTACCAGTACCCCCTGTATATAGCCTCCACATTGACTCTGTACTGGTACCCCCTGTATATAGCCTCCACATTGACTCTGTACCAGTACCCCCTGTATATAGCCTCCACATTGACTCTGTACCAGTACCCCCTGTATATAGCCTCCACATTGACTCTGTACCAGTACCCCCTGTATATAGCCTCCACATTGACTCTGTACCGGTACCCCCTGTATATAGCCTCCACATTGACTCTGTACCGGTACCCCCTGTATATAGCTTCCACATTGACTCTGTACCGGTACCCCCTGTATATAGCCTCCACATTGACTCTGTACCAGTACCCCCTGTATATAGCCTCCACATTGACTCTGTACCGGTATCCCCTGTATATAACTTCCACATTGACTCTGTACCGGACCCCCTGTATATAGCCTCCACATTGACTCTGTACCGGTATCCCCTGTATATAACCTCCACATTGACTCTGTACCGGACCCCCTGTATATAGTCTCCACATTGACTCTGTACCAGTACCCCTGTATATAGCCTCCACATTGACTCTGTACAGGTACCCCCTGTATATAGCCTCCACATTGACTCTGTACCGGTACCCCCTGTATATAGCCTCCACATTGACTCTGTACTGGTACCCCCTGTATACAGCCTCCACATTGACTCTGTACCAGTACCCCCTGTATATAGCCTCCACATTGACTCTGTACCAGTACCCCCTGTATATAGTCTCCACATTGACTCTGTACCAGTACCCCCTGTATATAGCCTCCACATTGACTCTGTACCAGTACCCCCTGTATATAGCCTCCACATTGACTCTGTACCGGTATCCCCTGTATATAGCCTCCACATTTACTCTGTACCAGTACCCCCTGTATATAGCCTCCACATTGACTCTGTACCAGTACCCCCTGTATATAGCCTCCACATTGACTCTGTACCAGTACCCCCTGTTTATAGCCTCCACATTGACTCTGTACCGGTACCCCCTGTATATAGCCTCCACATTGACTCTGTACCAGTACCCCCTGTATATAGCCTCCACATTGACTCTGTACCAGTACCCCCTGTATATAGCCTCCACATTGACTCTGTACCAGTACCCCCTGTATATAGCCTCCACATTGACTCTGTACTGGTACCCCCTGTATATAGCCTCCACATTGACTCTGTACCAGTACCCCCTGTATATAGCCTCCACATTGACTCTGTACCAGTACCCCCTGTATATAGCCTCCACATTGACTCTGTACCAGTACCCCCTGTATATAGCCTCCACATTGACTCTGTACCGGTACCCCCTGTATATAGCCTCCACATTTACTCTGTACCGGTACCCCCTGTATATAGCTTCCACATTGACTCTGTACCGGTACCCCCTGTATATAGCCTCCACATTGACTCTGTACCAGTACCCCCTGTATATAGCCTCCACATTGACTCTGTACCGGTATCCCCTGTATATAACTTCCACATTGACTCTGTACCGGACCCCCTGTATATAGCCTCCACATTGACTCTGTACCGGTATCCCCTGTATATAACCTCCACATTGACTCTGTACCGGACCCCCTGTATATAGTCTCCACATTGACTCTGTACCAGTACCCCCTGTATATAGCCTCCACATTGACTCTGTACCAGTACCCCCTGTATATAGCCTCCACATTGACTCTGTACCGGTATCCCCTGTATATCGCCTCCACATTTACTCTGTACCAGTACCCCCTGTATATAGCCTCCACATTGACTCTGTACCAGTACCCCCTGTATATAGCCTCCACATTGACTCTGTACCGGTACCCCCTGTATATAGCCTCCACATTGACTCTGTACCAGTACCCCCTGTATATAGCCTCCACATTGACTCTGTACCAGTACCCCCTGTATATAGCCTCCACATTGACTCTGTACCAGTACCCCCTGTATATAGCCTCCACATTGACTCTGTACCAGTACCCCCTGTATATAGCCTCCACATTGACTCTGTACCAGTACCCCCTGTATATAGCCTCCACATTGACTCTGTACCAGTACCCCCTGTATATAGCCTCCACATTGACTCTGTACCAGTACCCCCTGTATATAGCCTCCACATTGACTCTGTACCGGTACCCCCCTGTATGTAGCCTCCACATTGACTCTGTACCAGTACCCCCTGTATATAGCCTCCACATTGACTCTGTACCAGTACCCCCGGTATATAGCCTCCACATTGACTCTGTACCAGTACCCCCTGTATATAGCCTCCACATTGACTCTGTACCAGTACCCCCTGTATATAGCCTCCACATTGACTCTGTACCAGTACCCCCTGTATATAGCCTCCACATTGACTCTGTACTGGTACCCCCTGTATATAGCCTCCACATTGACTGTGTACCGGTACCCCCCTGTATGTAGCCTCCACATTGACTCTGTACCAGTACCCCCTGTATATAGCCTCCACATTGACTCTGTACCAGTACCCCCTGTATATAGCCTCCACATTGACTCTGTACCAGTACCCCCTGTATATAGCCTCCACATTGACTCTGTACCAGTACCCCCTGTATATAGCCTCCACATTGACTCTGTACCGGTACCCCCTGTATATAGCCTCCACATTGACTCTGTACCAGTACCCCCTGTATATAGCCTCCACATTGACTCTGTACCAGTACCCCCTGTATATAGCCTCCACATTGACTCTGTACCAGTACCCCCTGTATATAGCCTCCACATTGACTCTGTACCAGTACCCCCTGTATATAGCCTCCACATTGACTCTGTACCAGTACCCCCTGTATATAGCCTCCACATTGACTCTGTACTGGTACCCCCTGTATATAGCCTCCACATTGACTCTGTACCAGTACCCCCTGTATATAGCCTCCACATTGACTCTGTACCAGTACCCCCTGTATATAGCCTCCACATTGACTCTGTACTGGTACCCCCTGTATATAGCCTCCACATTGACTCTGTACTGGTGCCCCCTGTATATAGCCTCCACATTGACTCTGTACTGGTACCCCCTGTATATAGCCCCCACATTGACTCTGTACCAGTACCCCCTGTATATAGCCTCCACATTGACTCTGTACCAGTACCCCCTGTATATATCCTCCACATTGACTCTGTACCGGTACACCCTGTATATAGCCTCCACATTGACTCTGTACCGGTACCCTCTGTATATAGCCTCCACATTGACTCTGTACCAGTACCCCCTGTATATAGCCTCCACATTGACTCTGTACCAGTACCCCCCGTACATTCAGTCTGTAACAAACCGTCCTAGAAGTAGTTTGTGTGACTTCAAAATGAGTCGCGTTGTACGAAACTTATCAATCAGCGATTGGATGGTCTCTAACCAATCAGAGCATCAAAGTTGACGACGTCATAATGTGGGCCGGCTCGGTTTCATGGACCAATCAGATACGGTCAGAATGTGTTCCCATTCTAGAACTCATCGGGCAGGGAGGCTAATCTGGCCTGATGGTAAAGGGGAAACGTCAGTTGGCCGGGAGAGGTGTGGATGGGTAGCCAGGCTAACGTTTATATGCCCTGTTAAAAAAATATTAAAAGTAGGTATTTATGTGACCACAGTATATTTAATTTTATTTAACGTTTAATTTAACTTTTATTTAACTAGGCAAATTAGTTATTAAGATTAAATTCTTATTTACGATGACAGCCCGAGTTGTTTGTCTAGCTGTAGGAGGTGTGTTGTTGAAGTTAAATGGGCTCCTGTGTACAGTACTGGACTCGACTGGATGTAGAATCTACGGCAGAATTAATTCGTCTCTCAAAGTTTTAGAGAGGATATTAGAGGTGGTTGTTGAAGTTAAATGGGCTCCTGTGTACAGTACTGGACTCGACTGGATGTAGAATCTACGGCAGAATTAATTCGTCTCTCAAAGTTTTAGAGAGGATATTAGAGGTGGTTGTTGTGCAGAACAGAGCGGTTCCCTAGAGGTGTCAACAACTCTGTCTTGCTGCAGCTAGCTATGCTGTCATATCCACTTCATCCTTTTCTATCTCTACGACCGAATCCCACCGAGATGTTTTGTCTGACTTCTGGAACAGGTGTATAGTCATTTACTCCTATTGGACAGGAGAGCCCAGCGGCTGCGACAGTGGAGAAAGCAACAGCGTCTAACACAGAGTCAGAGAAACAACGTTAAATCCTAATCGGACTCTAGCGCAATATAGTTTAAAGCCCCCTCCTATCGTACTAACCAGTTCTCACGTCAGAGAGGTAGTACCGCAGAGAGACTGGCTTGCATTTCCTTTGTCAAGCCTCTCATATTGTTTTCAGAGAACCACACTGTAAAAAAATTAAATAACATTGGACGGGTACTGTCTTTAATCTGAAGAGCCTATCTGATTGGTTCGTTCCAGAATGACGCTTTGGTTCGTTCCAACCTGTTCTATTCAAAAAAAATTCTGAAATTAAATAACGAATATGACACAGCATCATTTTAATAATTAAATGAAAGCTTTTAAATTGCTTTCAACACCTCATGTACACCTCATTGATTTAATTGCTTCTAATCCAACTGAAGTAATGTGGAGATGTAATTCCAAAGTGAGAAATGTACTTGGTACAACATGAAGAAATGGTTTGTATGTATATGTATATATATATATATATATAGGTTGTATAATATGTTATATATTAACCAAAGATGAAAAGTAAGTTGAATAACTTAACAATAATTTCACAAGCTGCTCTTGTCTTGAAGAAGCACAAACCCCTATCCATCACTAACAGATACAACAATGTATTGGTCCTCATTAAGGTGCAGCCCTGTCAGACCATCAACATACTGGTCCTCATTTCGGTGCAGCCCTGTCAGACCATCAACATACTGGTCCTCATTTCGGTGCAGCCCTGTCAGACCATCAACATACTGGTCCTCATTTCGGTGCAGCCCTGTCAGACCATCAACATACTGGTCCTCATTTCGGTGCAGCCCTGTCAGACCATCAACATACTGGTCCTCATTTCGGTGCAGCCCTGTCAGACCATCAACATACTGGTCCTCATTTCGGTGCAGCCCTGTCAGACCATCAACATACTGGTCCTCATTTCGGTGCAGCCCTGTCAGACCATCAACATACTGGTCCTCATTTCGGTGCAGCCCTGTCAGACCATCAACATACTGGTCCTCATTACGGTGCCTCCCTGTCAGACCATCAACATACTGGTCCTCATTACAGTGCAGTCAGACCATCAACATACTGGTCCTCATTACAGTGCAGCCCTGTCAGACCATCAACATACTGGTCCTCATTTCGGTGCAGCCCTGTCAGACCATCAACATACTGGTCCTCATTACGGTGCAGCCCTGTCAGACCATCAACATACTGGTCCTCATTACAGTGCCTCCCTGTCAGACCATCAACATACTGGTCCTCATTACAGTGCAGCCCTGTCAGACCATCAACATACTGGTCCTCATTATCATGCAGCCCTGTCAGACCATCAATATACTGGTCCTCATTATCATGCAGCCCTGTCAGACCATCAACATACTGGTCCTCATTACAGTGCCTCCCTGTCAGACCATCAATATACTGGTCCTCATTATCATGCAGCCCTGTCAGACCGTCAACATACTGGTCCTCATTACAGTGCCTCCCTGTCAGACCATCAATATACTGGTCCTCATTATCATGCAGCCCTGTCAGACCGTCAACATACTGGTCCTCATTATCATGCAGCCCTGTCAGACCATCAATATACTGGTTCTCATTACAGTGCAGCCCTGTCAGACCGTCAACATACTGGTCCTCATTACAGTGCAGCCCTGTCAGACCATAAACATACTGGTCCTCATTACAGTGCAGCCCTGTCAGACCATCAACATACTGGTCCTCATTATCATGCAGCCCTGTCAGACCATCAATATACTGGTCCTCATTATCATGCAGCCCTGTCAGACCATCAACATACTGGTGGTCCTCATTATCATGCAGCCCTGTCAGACCGTCAACATACTGGTCCTCATTACAGTGCAGCCCTGTCAGACCATCAACATACTGGTCCTCATTATCATGCAGCCCTGTCAGACCATCAATATACTGGTTCTCATTACAGTGCAGCCCTGTCAGACCGTCAACATACTGGTCCTCATTACAGTGCAGCGCTGTCAGACCGTCAATATACTGGTCCTCATTACAGTGCCTCCCTGTCAGACCGTCAATATACTGGTCCTCATTACAGTGCCTCCCTGTCAGACCGTCAATATACTGGTCCTCATTACAGTGCAGCCCTGTCAGACCATCAACATACTGGTCCTCATTATCATGCAGCCCTGTCAGACCATCAATATACTGGTCCTCATTACAGTGCAGCCCTGTCAGACCATCAATATACTGGTCCTCATTACAGTGCCTCCCTGTCAGACCATCAATATACTGGTCCTCATTACAGTGCAGCCCTGTCAGACCATCAACATACTGGTCCTCATTACAGTGCAGCCCTGTCAGACCATCAACATACTGGTCCTCATTACAGTGCCTCCCTGTCAGACCATAAACATACTGGTCCTCATTACAGTTGTCAGAGTTGTCAGGAAGTCATTCAGTAGAATAATGTAGAGTAGTTTAGAGTTGTCAGGTAATCATCAGTAGAATATTGTAGAGTAGTTTAGAGTTGTCAGGGTAATCATCAGTAGAATAATGTAGGGTTGTCAGGTAGTCATCGGGAGAATAATGTAGAGTAGTTTAGAGTTGTCAGGTAATCAGTAGAATAATGTAGAGTAGTTTAGAGTTATCAGGTCATCAGTAGAACAATGTAGAGTAGTTTAGAGTTGTCAGCCAGTAGAATAATGTAGAGCAGTTTAGAGTTGTCAGCCAGTAGAATAATGTAGAGTAGTTTAGAGTTGTCAGCCAGTAGAATAATGTAGATTAGTTTAGAGTTGTCAGGTAGTCATCAGGAGAATAATGTAGAGTAGTTTAGAGTTGTCAGATAACCATCAGGAGAATAATGAAGAGTAGTTTAGAGTTGTCAGGTAATCAGTCAGTAGAATAATGTACAGTAGTTTAGAGTTGTCAGGTAATCATCAGTAGAATAATGTAGAGTAGTTTACAGTTGTCAGGTAATCATCAGTAGAATAATGTAGAGTAGTTTAGAGTTGTCAGGTAATCATCAATAGAATAATGTAGAGTAGTTTACAATTGTCAGGTAATCATCAATAGAATAATGTAGAGTAGTTTAGAGTTGTCAGGTAATCATCAGTAGAATAATGTAGAGTAGTTTAGAGTTGTCAGGTAATCATCAATAGAATAATGTAGAGTAGTTTACAATTGTCAGGTAATCATCAATAGAATAATGTAGAGTAGTTTAGAGTTGTCAGGTAATCATCAATAGAATAATGTAGAGTAGTTTAGAGTTGTCAGGTAGTCATCAGGAGAATAATGTAGAGTAGTTTAGAGTTGTCAGGTAATCATCAGGAGAATAATGTAGAGTAGTTTACAATTGTCAGGTAATCATCAATAGAATAATGTAGAGTAGTTTAGAGTTGTCAGGTAATCATCAATAGAATAATGTAGAGTAGTTTAGAGTTGTCAGGTAGTCATCAGGAGAATAATGTAGAGTAGTTTAGAGTTGTCAGGTAATCATCAATAGAATAATGTAGAGTAGTTTAGAGTTGTCAGGTAATCATCAATAGAATAATGTAGAGTAGTTTAGAGTTGTCAGGTAGTCATCAGGAGAATAATGTAGAGTAGTTTAGAGTTGTCAGGTAATCATCAGGAGAATAATGTAGAGTAGTTTACAATTGTCAGGTAATCATCAATAGAATAATGTAGAGTAGTTTAGAGTTGTCAGGTAATCATCAGTAGAATAATGTAGAGTAGTTTAGAGTTGTCAGGTAATCATCAATAGAATAATGTAGAGTAGTTTAGAGTTGTCAGGTAGTCATCAGGAGAATAATGTAGAGTAGTTTAGAGTTGTCAGGTAATCATCAATAGAATAATGTAGAGTAGTTTAGAGTTGTCAGGTAATCATCAATAGAATAATGTAGAGTAGTTTAGAGTTGTCAGGTAGTCATCAGGAGAATAATGTAGAGTAGTTTAGAGTTGTCAGGTAATCATCAATAGAATAATGTAGAGTAGTTTAGAGTTGTCAGGTAGTCATCAGGATTGCCTCTCATTGATTGTTTAACACTTGTACGATGCCAGAAAAAATAATCGTATTTTCATTTCCATTTCGGTGGTTTATCACCTCAATATAACCAGACATAACCAACTGCAATTCAGTTCCTCCTTTTCTTAAAAAATGTAAAGTTATTTCCAAATTCCTCAAAATGCTTCTACTTCAGAAAGTGTAGAAAGTGTCAGCCGTCGGGTTCTTGTACAGAGAGTGTATATATGGCCTCTGAGTGCTGCTGGTCAATCAAGTACTTTATCCTCCTGAGGGGGAGGAAATGAATTGAAAATGTCTGGAAAAAATCTTAGTTCCACGAGGACATTTAGAGAGAAAAAAAAAGGTGGAATGTGTCCCGAAATGGCACCTTGTTCCCTGTATCGTACACTACTTTCAACCAGATCATTGTGAACCCTGGTCAAAGATATAGTACACTATTTAGGGAATAGGGTGTCATTTCGGACACACGCGTGGACTCAAGGTCAGCAAAGTGCTAAATGCTGTTTTTGACTCTCTCCAATCCCAGGGTACCCCTGTTCATACCCCCCTACTGATTAGGACAGAGCGGAGTTGACTACTTTTAAGCTAACTCGCAGAGGGCCCCCCTATTGCCACGGCTGTTAGCCTCATAAAAATGCACGTGTATGGCCGGGTTCGGCTGAGTGAGAGCACATTTCTCTACTTTGCTTCCTGAAGAATAAAGATGTCCGATATTTGATCAGGGAGGAACGCGGCGTGGCCTGTGCCTGTACGTTGTGCTCCAAATGCTGAGCATTGTAAAATGAGGCTGAGCGGAAAATCTCTCTCTCCCAGAGGCCCTTGCAGCGGCACAGTAACATCTTAGTGCAAACCAAATCAGGGTACAGCGAATGTCGGAGCATACCTCCATTTAAACGATGTATTGCCGCTTTCGTCATTTAAGGATTTTTACTCTAAATCGCCAGGAGAATACTTGTTTTTCTCTCTTTCTCTTCCTCCCACCCCTCCCTCTTTTCTCTCTTTCTCTTCCTCCCACCCCTCCTTTTTCTCTCTTTCTCTTCCTCCCACCCCTCCCTCTTTTCTCTCTTTCTCTTCCTCCCACCCCTCCTTTTTCTCTCTTTCTCTTCCTCCCACCCCTCCCTCTTTTCTCTCTTTCTCTTCCTCCCACCCCTCCTTTTTCTCTCTTTCTCTTCCTCCCACCCCTCCCTCTTTTCTCTCTTTCTCTTCCTCCCACCCCCTCCCTCTTTTCTCTCTTTCTCTTCCTCCCACCCCTCCTTTTTCTCTCTTTCTCTTCCTCCCACCCCTCCCTCTTTTCTCTCTTTCTCTTCCTCCCACCCCTCCTTTTTCTCTCTTTCTCTTCCTCCCACCCCTCCCTCTTTTCTCTCTTTCTCTTCCTCCCACCCCTCCTTTTTCTCTCTTTCTCTTCCTCCCACCCCTCCCTCTTTTCTCTCTTTCTCTTCCTCCCACCCCCTCCCCCTTTTCTCTCTTTCTCTTCCTCCCACCCCTCCTTTTTCTCTCTTTCTCTTCCTCCCACCCCTCCCTTTTAACTCACTCGGTCTTAACACAAAGCACAAAGCGTGTTGGAAGGGATGATGCCCCATTTTTCTTCAGGAGGTTAAACTCTTTTTCTTTTTTAGAATCTGTTTGTAGATGTATAACATGGTAATTCTCCTCCTAGTCTTTCTTGTTACACAGTTTTTTTCACCAGCTGTAAGACTGAGGAAATCACAAAGCAAATAACCTTGACTTCTGAGTGTGTTAGAAAAGGGTAGAAAACGTCTATCTCTTTTTTTTATTTTTTTTTTAGGTATTTCTCAAGTTATTCAGAACTATAGAATGTACATACTAATTTCATAATTTGAATAATATATTGTTCTGGAGTTCTGAACCATTTAAAGGAATATGATATTATTCAAATATAAAAAATTAGTAAATTGATTTATAAATACATCGTTTACAATTGTCGTTACAGAATTTATCTTCAGACGTAAAAAAATATATATTTATAAACTAAATTCAGTATAAAACAGGCTCTTGTATTAGCATATTATGCAAAACCGGTCTCCAGGAAATGATGTCATCAGAAAGAAAGAGGCTGTATTGTTCTGTACATGTTCTGCTCATTAAGAATTCATAATGTCCCACAATGACTGAGTCAAAGTTCCCAGTTTAATCGTGCTGTATGTTCTATTGTACCAGTCTCATTTTAGTTGGATGGTGAAATTGAGTGAAATTGTGAGAATACGTGTATGATGTATGAAATAGTTTTGGATATCTGATCTCATTGGTTATTGCACATTGATCCACATTCAAAGCAGGTTCCGTTTTAACATGGATTTCAATGGAAAACCAATGTTATAGAGTTTT
Source organism: Oncorhynchus mykiss (assembly GCF_013265735.2). NCBI lineage: Eukaryota > Metazoa > Chordata > Actinopteri > Salmoniformes > Salmonidae > Oncorhynchus > Oncorhynchus mykiss. Next base: position 92,819,525 of record NC_048565.1, on the reverse strand, counting down.
ACTATACTGTCTATCTTCGGTGGTGTCTGGTGGTCTAATCTGACTACTGTGGAGATTTATGGTCTAATCTGACTACTGCGGTGTCTGATGGTCTAATCTGACGACTGTGGTGTCTGATTGTATAATCTGAGGACTGTGGTGTCTGATGGTCTAATCTGACTACTGTGGAGATTTATGGTCTAATCTGACTACTGCGGTGTCTGGTGGTCTAATCTGACTACTGTGGAGATTTATGGTCTAATCTGACTACTGCGGTGTCTGATGGTCTAATCTGACGACTGTGGTGTCTGATTGTATAATCTGACTACTGTGGTGTCTGATGGTCTAATCTGACTACTGTGGTGTCTGATGGTCTAATCTGACAACTGTGGTGTCTGATGGTCTAATCTGAGTACTGTGGTGTCTGATGGTCTAATCTGACTACTGTGGTGTCTGATGGTCTAATCTGACTACTGTGGTGTCTGATGGTCTAATCTGACTACTGTGGTGTCTGGTGGTCTAATCTGACTACTGTGGAGACTGATGGTCTAATCTGACTACTGTGGTGTCTCATTGTCTAATCTGATTACTGTGGTGTCTGATGGTCTAATCTGACTAATGTGGAGACTGATGGTCTAATCTGACTACTGTGGTGTCTCATTGTCTAATCTGACTAGGAGTAGTCTGATGGTCTAATCTGACTACTGTGGTGTCTCATTGTCTAATCTGATTACTGTGGTGTCTGATGGTCTAATCTGACTAATGTGGAGACTGATGGTCTAATCTGACTACTGTGGTGTCTCATTGTCTAATCTGACTAGGAGTAGTCTGATGGTCTAATCTGACTACTGTGGTGTCTGATGGTCTAATCTGACTACTGTGGTGTCTGATGGTATAATCTGACTACAGTGGTGTCTGATGGTCTAATCTGACTACTGTGGTGTCTCATTGTCTAATCTGACTAGCAGTAGTCTGATTATCATTGGGAAGATCTGTGTGGACTTGAATCTGCAACAGCCTCTCTCTCTACAATAGCCTTCAGTTATTCTCTCAGCCTCCTCTCCTCTGTCCCAACATTTCTTTCAATTCAATATTTCATTACGGACCTCTCCGGAGATTATAGTGCAGTACGCAAAGAAATCTATAGATCTATAGATCTAAATAAAACAATTTAAAACCATAATGAAGCACGCATGGCCTCCAATCACAACCAGACTAACACATGGCCTCCAATCACAACCAGACTAACACATGTCAGTGGTTCTATGGTGGGACTCTGAAAGATGAAAACTGTAGATAAGACAACAGTTCTGAGCTTAGTGAAAACACATGGCCTCCATTCACAACCAGACTAACACATTTCAGTGGTTCTATAGTGGGATTCTGAAAGATGAAAACTGTAAATAAGACAACAGTTCTGAGCTTAGTGAAAACACATGGCGTTTTTTATTTAACAAAAATCAATCTAATTTATTGTTGGCTTTTGTCAGCTATATCATTTTTTTTATACATCAGTTAGATTTGAGATTGAATGCTGATCTGTGGACAACATCATCACCACATAGTACTCATACGGTATTCATTATATTCATATTTTCAGATCATGCTACAGTTATCAAGTCTATCAGCATTGGTAATTTCGTTTCCTTTCTTAGTTATTCCAGATATACCTCGACGAAGAGAAGTTCAAAAGGTCGAACAGTCTATAATCTATTCGTAATGATCTATTTATGTTTCGGGGGTTCAACCTTGGGTATCATGATGTCATCGCCCTACTACCTGGGAATCACGTTTTTAATGGTGGGGTCACGACCTGGTGGTTGTCTGGTTCCTCTCAGCCTTGACCAACACCGCTTGCCTGGTTATGTGAATGATCCCTGGTGAAATACGACACTTCTCTTTTAATAATGATGAGATTCTTTCACTCTTATTGCCAGAGGAGTCTATATGTATATATATATATATATATAGTTTAAATAAAGGTTAAATAAAAATAAAAATATATACATGTCGAGGCTTTGTGACAACGTGCGTCTAGGTGGTGGGTGTAGGAGTCAGGCGCAGGAGAGCAGGGATGTCTGAGAAGCGTGTTTTTAATAAGAAAGTCCACCAACACCAGGAATGGCACAATCAAAAGGTACAACGCCCTCGACAACAGAAAACCCGTACAAACGTACGGAGGAGCAAACAAAGGTCCGACACTCCTCTTCTTCAGAACCCGTGAAAACAAATAACGGTAGTACTTAACCAACGACGAATCAGGGAACAGGTTACAATTATACACACAGAAATGACCTCACAATCAACGACTAATCAGGCAACAGGTTACAATTATACACACAGAAATGACCTCACAATCAACGACGAATCAGGCAACAGGTTACAATTATACACACAGAAATGACCTCACAATCAACGACTAATCAGGCAACAGGTTACAATTATGCACACAGAAATGACCTCACAATCAACGACGAATCAGGCAACAGGTTACAATTATACACACAGAAATGACCTCACAATCAACGACGAATCAGGCAACAGGTTACAATTATGCACACAGAAATGACCTCACAATCAACGACGAATCAGGCAACAGGTTACAATTATACACACAGAAATGACCTCACAATCAACGACGAATCAGGCAACAGGTTACAATTATACACACAGAAATGACCTCACAATCAACGACGAATCAGGCAACAGGTTACAATTATACACACAGAAATTAATTGCAAGTGAAACCAGGTGTGAAACAGAACCAAAGACAAAACAAACAGAAAAGGAAAAAGGGATCGGTGATGGCTAGTAGACCGGGCGACGCCGACCGCCGAGCGCCGCCCGAACAGGGAGAGGAGCTACCTTCGGTAGAAGTCGTGACAGGCTTTTTAAGTCTGATTTTTTAAGGTCGTGCTTCACGGTGGTTTATTTGTTTCTTGAAGTGAGATGAGAAGGAGTTGGATAATAATTAACTGACGGAGGAAAGAGCTTGAGGACAGCAAGACGTACGGCTCAGTTGACTACCTGAAACAAAGACGCTGGTAACCCAGCGGTAGTCAGGTTGACTACCTGAAACAAAGACCCTGGTAACCCAGCGGTAGTGAGGTTGACTACCTGAAACAAAGGCGCTGGTAACCCAGCGGTAGTGAGGTTGACTACCTGAAACAAAGACCCTGGTAACCCAGCGGTAGTGAGGTTGACTACCTGAAACAAAGGCGCTGGTAACCCAGCGGTAGTGAGGTTGACTACCTGAAACAAAGGCGCTGGTAACCCAGCTGGTAACCCAGATGTAGTCAGGTTGACTACCTGGAACAAAGGCGCTGGTAACCCAGCTGGTAACCCAGATGTAGTCAGGTTGACTACCTGGAACAAAGGCGCTGGTAACCCAGCTGGTAACCCAGATGTAGTCAGGTTGACTACCTGGAACAAAGGCGCTGGTAACCCAGCGGTAGTCAGGTTGACTACCTGAAACAAAGGCGCAGGTAACCCAGCTGGTAACCCAGATGTAGTCAGGTTGACTACCTGGAACAAAGGCGCTGGTAACCCAGCGGTAGTCAGGTTGACTACCTGAAACAAAGGCGCTGGTAACCCAGCTGGTAACCCAGATGTAGTCAGGTTGACTACCTGGAACAAAGGCGCTGGTAACCCAGCGGTAGTCAGGTTGACTACCTGGAACAAAGGCGCTGGTAACCCAGCGGTAGTCAGGTTGACTACCTGAAACAAAGGCGCTGGTAACCCAGCGGTAGTCAGGTTGACTACCTGAAACAAAGGTGCTGGTAACCCAGCGGTAGTCAGGTTGACTACCTGGAACAAAGGCGCTGGTAACCCAGCGGTAGTCAGGTTGACTACCTGAAACAAAGGTGCTGGTAACCCAGCGGTAGTCAGGTTGACTACCTGAAACAAAGGCGCAGGTAACCCAGCTGGTAACCCAGATGTAGTCAGGTTGACTACCTGGAACAAAGGCGCTGGTAACCCAGATGTAGTCAGGTTGACTACCTGGAACAAAGGCGCTGGTAACCCAGTGTCTTCATGCATCCTCCTTTCTAAAGGCACGAAGAAAACTAATCATGTTATGTCTCATATTTAACGACGGACACAAAAAATACAACTGTCAATGGAGTTGGTTGGTTTGATGTTGAACTCACTGAGGGCTTGATCGTCTCTGTGACGGCGCGGCTTTTCAAAACAATTCCATTTGTTTTCTCCGTCTTGCCTTTTTTCTAGATGGCCTGGCTTTTCATTTTTTATGTCTTCTTTTTTTTTTTTTTTTCTCCATTTTGTGAAAACTGTGAAGTCTCCCCTGACGGGGTGTGATTGGTTGTGGGACCCCGAGTCTGTTTCACTTAATCTAGGATTCTCAGCAAGCAAACCCAACTGCTGATTAATGTGGATTACACTGTTTGCCTCAGTGGTATTAACTCAAAGTTAAATTGTCTTAAATGGAAGAATTAGTTTCATCCTTTTATAAACGTTGTACTGATGTTTCACTAGCGGATCATGTTGCTCTCACTATTAGAAATTGTACTTGTGTCAGGTGACCGTGACAGATATAATGGATTGTTATTTTTTTTAGAGCATTAATTAAATGTCATTTAGCGGTCTCTCTTGAATAAAACCCTATGGATGATTCTGCTCAACAAAGGAGGAAATGTTTGGTGTTTATGTGACTGTGCCTCGCTGGAAAACGACATCCTGGCAGAGAATCATTAACACAGGAAGTGCTATACATTTGAATCATTAACACAGGATGTGTTATACATGTGATCCTGTTCTCCGTGAACTCTTTCAAAGCCCGGGTGGAGGAGGAAGAACGGCTCAGATGATTAGCAGTGTGGTTTGGTTTTCATTTAATAAACACATTCTTAATAAAAAAAAATACCTCCTGTTCCTATCATCTATCTATGATACAACATACATTCTGCTCCTATCATCTATCTATGACACAACATACATCCTGTTCCTATCATCTATCTATGACACAACATACATTCTGCTCCTATCATCTATCTATGACACAACATACATTCTGCTCCTATCACCTATCTATGACACAACATACATCCTGCTCCTATCATCTATCTATGACACAACATACATCCTGCACCTATCACCTATCTATGATACAACATACATCCTGTTCCTATCATCTATCTATGACACAACATACATCCTGCTCCTATCATCTATCTATGATACAACATACATCCTGCTCCTATCATCTATCTATGACACAACATACATCCTGCTCCTATCATCTATCTATGATACAACATACATCCTGTTCCTATCATCTATCTATGACACAACATACATCCTGCTCCTATCATCTATGATACAAAGTACATTCTGCTCCTATCATCTATCTATGACACAAAGTACATCCTGCTCCTGTCATCTATCTATGATACAAAATATGATGTGATTTCAAGATTTAAATATAATGAGAGAGACACGCTTAAAGAAGAAGGTAGTATAGAAGCAAAAGAAGACGTCTTTCAAAACCTCCTCCAGCCTCCTCCTACCCCCTCCACCTGAAACCCTTTCTCATGGCTCTACCTCCTCCTACCTCCTCCTACCCCCTCCACCTGAAACCCTTTCTCATGGCTCTACCTCCTCCTCCTACCTCCTCCACCCGAAACCCTTTATCATGGCTATACCTCCTCCTACCTCCTCCACCTGAAACCCTTTATCATGTCTATACCTCCTCCTCCTACCCCCTCCACCTGAACCTTTCTCATGGCTATACCTCCTCCACCTGAAACCCTTTCTAGTGGCTCTACCTCCTCCTCCTACCCCCTCCACCTGAAACCCTTTCTCATGGCTCTACCTCCTCCTCCTCCTACCCCCTCCACCCAAAACCCTTTATCATGGCTCTACCTCCTACCCCCTACCCCCTACCTCCTCCTCCTACCCCCTCCACCTGAAACCCTTTCTCATGGCTCTACCTCCTACCCCCTACCCCCTACCTCCTCCTCCTACCCCCTCCACCTGAAACCCTTTATCATGGCTATACCTCCTTCTACCTCCTCCTACCCCCTCCACCTGAAACCCTTTCTCCTGGCTCTACCTCCTCCTACCTCCTCCACCTGAAACCCTTTCTCATGGCTCTACCTCCTCCTGCTACCCCCTCCACCTGAAACCCTTTCTCCTGGCTCTACCTCCTCCTCCTACCCCCTCCACCTGAAACCCTTTCTCATGGCTCTACCTCCTCCTCCTACCCCCTCCACCTGAAACCCTTTCTCTCTCATTGCCGTCCAGAAACATAACTGGCAGAAAGTTTCTGCTAGCCTGGTGGATTTTCCATTTCAGATGTTACCAACTCAAGGGCATTTGGTCCAATCAATAAAGCGTCTGTCTTCCTGGCACACACAGAGTTGGCTATTAGAAAATAACTTCTTATAGCGGCGGGCTCAGCCAATACCATTAGCCCTAGCCCGAGGGCAGTTCTATCCATGAGACGGGCTAGGCCCCTCCCCTCCCCTCCCCTACCATTAAGCAGCTCTCGGGGGATGTCATTTGGACGTATCGGGCAAAGAGCACTTCTCTATTCCTTCTCTATTCTACACCCAGAATCCACCGAAAATCAATACATTCTGTTCTTTGCTTATTTTCAGAACTTTGCTTCAATATAAGCAGGCTTTACCTTCCAGCTACTAACTCATGTTACAGCAGGTCAGTTTGTTCTCTCTCTCTTTTTTCCTCTCTCTCTCTTCTCAGATCTGTTTTTGTTTTTGTTGTTGTTGTCCTTTCCTGATTTCTCCAAAGCTTCGATTTAAAGCAAATAAATTGGGGAAACGTTGTGCTTCTTCATTTTTGTTCTGCAGAGATTAAAAGACTCCCTGCGAAAGAGAGAGATGCTCGGTGCTGTCGGCCTGACTGGTTCCTGGTTTTAACTAGCTACGTCATTGGGTCAGACAGCAGAGAGCCTCCTGACTGGTTCCTGATTTTAACTAGCTACGTCATTGGGTCAGACAGCAGAGAGCCTCCTAACTGGTTCCTGGTTTTAACTAGCTACGTCATTGGGTCAGACAGCAGAGAGCCTCCTGACTGGTTCCTGGTTTTAACTAGCTACGTCATTGGGTCAGACAGCAGAGAGCCTCCTGACTGGTTCCTGGTTTTAACTAGCTACCTCATTAGGTCAGACAGCAGAGAGCCTCCTGATTGGTTCCTGGTTTTAACTAGCTACGTCATTGGGTCACACAGCAGAGAGCTTCCTGACTCGTACTTACTGTTGAGGAACTGTTTGATGTTCTCCTTTACACGTTCCTCTTCCTTTTTACTGTCTTACTATCAGACATGTTTGGAGACAACAACAAAAAAAGAGACACCTAGTCACAAGGAAATGATACAGATCTCTGAAAGTAAGCTGAAATCCTGAATAGTTTCTGTACAGTCATTTGAACATGCTAGCACACGCTGTCTAGTACGTCGGCATCCTTGATGCGTTTGTCTCCCACACGTGCTTATGATCCTGCACAGATAACAAGGCATCCTGACATCATTCCTCTGGGCATCCATTCAAAGCCAATATTGATATTTCTGTATTTCAGAATTCAACATGCTGAGCCACCCCCCCCCCCCAAACCCCCACCCTCTCTCTCCTTCCACGATGACTAAATCCAGGTTATATCAGCTCAAGGAGACCTTGAAGTTGAAGGTGTAGGGACCTTTATACAAGGCCCTTCCAACCAGAATGTCCATCAGCTCCCTGCAGTGTCCCGTATTGATCACTTCTAATGAGCGCCGGTGCAGATGGATGGAGCTGATGGACCCGATGGAGCTGATGGACCCGATGGAGCCGATGGAGCTGATGGAGCCGATGGAGCTGATGGAGCCGATGGAGCTGATGGAGCCGATGGAGCTGATGGAGCCGATGGAGCCGATGGAGCCGATGGAGCTGATGGAGCCGATGGAGCCGATGGAGCTGATGGAGCTGATGGAGCTGATGGAGCCGATGGAGCTGATGGAGCCGATGGACCCGATGGAGCTGATGGACCCGATGGAGCTGATGGAGCCGATGGAGCTGATGGAGTCGATGGACCCGATGGAGCTGATGGAGCTGATGGACCCGATGGAGCTGATGGAGCTGATGGAGCCGATGGACCCGATGGAGCTGATGGAGCCGATGGAGAAGATGGAGCCGATGGAGCTGATGGAGCTGATGGACCCGATGGAGCTGATGGACCCGATGGAGCTGATGGAGCCGATGGAGCTGATGGAGTCGATGGACCCGATGGAGCTGATGGAGCTGATGGACCCGATGGAGCTGATGGAGCTGATGGAGCCGATGGACCCGATGGAGCTGATGGAGCTGATGGAGCCGATGGAGGAGCTGATGGTGTTATGTCTATCTGTTGTTGACTCCCCAAACGTGGAGCACAACATTATCAGCCCTGTTTTCTCTGCTCGGTGGCAGGCCTAAGTTGTACTAGTAAATTGTACTCATCAAATGACAAACAAATTTTGTTGTCATTATTCCCTATCAATTATTAAAAATAGCACATTTTCTGACATTTGAATATACCAGTAAAACTAAAAGACTCAAGGGGAATATCATGTTCATCCTATCTGATGAATGTGGACTGTAAAGAATGATACAACGATAGGGAAATGAAAAAGATCCTAAATGAGATGAGATGGACCCACCCTCACCCTGTCATCATCCCCTCATTCTCGACCCACCTTCACCCTGTCATCATCCCCTCATTCTCGACCCACCTTCACCCTGTCATCAACCCCTCATTCTCGACCCACCTTCACCTTATCAACCCCTCATTCTCGACCCACCTTCACCCTGTCATCATCCCCTCATTCTCGACCCACCCTCACCCTTTCATCAACCCCTCATTCTCAACCCACCTCCACCCTGTCATCATCCCCTCATGATATGACATTCCCTGACTCCACCCACACAGTTTTTATATGGAAATAATTACGACAACGCAGAGCTCCCCACCTCCACCCCCCATCACCCCTCATTCTGGACCCACCTCCACCCTGTTATCATCCCTCATTCTGGACTACCTCCACCCTGTTATCATCCCTCATTCTGGACCCACCTCCACACTGTTATCATCCTCATTCTGGACCCACCTCCACCCATCTATAATCCCTCTCTGGACCCACCTCCACCCATCTATCATCCATCATTCTCGACCCACCTCCACTCTGTTATCATCCCTCATTCTGGACCCACCTCCACCTCCACCCATCTATCATCCTTCATTCTTGACCCACCTCCACCAATCTATCATTCCTCATTCTGGGCCCACCTCCACCCATCTATCATCCCTCATTCTGGACCCACCTCCACCAATCTATCATCCCTCATTATGGACCGACCCTCACCCTGTTATCATGCCTCATTCTGGACCCTTCTCCACCCTGTTATCATCCCTCATTCTGGACCCACCCTCACCCATCTATCATCCCTCATTCTGGACCCACCTCCACCCTGTTATCATCCCTCATTCTGGACCCACCTCCACCTCCACCCCTCCATCATCCCTAATTCTGGACCCACCTCCACCCTGTTATCATCCCTCATTCTGGACACACCTCCACCCCCCATCCCCCTCAGTCTGGACACACCTCCACCCCTCCATCATCCTTTATTCTGGACCCACCTCCACCCATCTATCATCCCTCATTCTGGACAGACCTCCACCCATCTATCATCCCTCATTCTCGACCCACCTCCACTCTGTTATCATCCCTCATTCTCGACCCGCCTCCACCCTGTTATCATCCCTCATTCTTGACCCACCTCCACTCATATATGATCCCTCATTCTGGACCCACCTCCACCCTGTAATCATCCCTCATTCTGGACCCACCTCCACCCATCGATAATCCCTCATTCTGGACCCACCTCCACCCATCGATCATCCCTCATTCTGGACCCACCTCCACCCATCAATCATCCCTCATTATGGACCCACCCTCACCCTGTTATCATCCCTCATTCTGGACCCACCTCCACCTTGTTATCATCCCTCATTCTGGACCCACCTCCACCTTGTTATCATCCCTCATTCTGGACCCACCTCCACCCTGTTATCATCCCTCATTTTGGACCCACTCCACCCATCTATCATCCCTCATTCTGGACCCACCTCCACCCATCGATCATCCCTCATTCTGGACCCACCCTCACCCTGTTAGCATCCCTCATTCTGGACCCACCTCCACCCATCGATCATCCCTCATTATGGACCCACCCTCACCCTGTTATCATCCCTCATTCTGGACACTATCCTCCCCTGTTTACCTTGAATGCCTACCAAATGGCACCCTCTTCCCTTTCTAGTGTCCTCCTTCCTTCCCTGTTCAGATGATATCGGAGAGCTTGTCCTACACACACACAGGAGGTCCAGGAGGCTGGATGGACAGACCTCCCTGTTCTTTATGTCCCATTAGAGGAGCTAGAACCACACCGGAGGGTAGCGGAGGTTAATTAATATGTAGTTCTACATCACTTACATTTAGATGAGCACCGACCCTTGAAAAACAACATCAATTACATACCAGTCAATCAGCCACCAAGCCTCTCTGCCCTCTGTAGGATGGGAAGGGAGACAGAGTCAACCAGGAATTGTATCCTCCTCTCTCCTCCTCTCTCCTCCCTCCTCTCCTCTCTCCTCCTCTCCTCCTCTCCCCTCCTCTCCTCTCCTCTCCTCTCCTCTCCTCTCCTCTCCTCTCCTCTCCTCTCCTCTCCTCTCCTCTCCTCTCCTCTCCTCTCCTCTCCTCTCCTCTCCCTCTCCCTCTCCCTCTCCCTCTTCATCTTCCTCTTCCTCTCCCTCTCCCTCTCCTCTCCTCTCCTCTCCTCTCCTCTCCTCTCCTCTCCTCTCCTCTCCTCTCCTCTTCCTCTCCTCTCCTCACAAAGTTAAGCTTTAAATGATACAGTATAAAGATGTTTTGATGCCATTGGCATCCGTGTTAAGAGATGCAGCTGTAAACAGCCTCTTCTTCCCCTTCTCTGTTCCAGGGTGGAAGATTCTTCTCTCGTCTTTGTTGTTGAGGCTAGCTGCTTGTTACTTCTGATTGATTTATTTTCATGTTCTTTGTCTTGTGGCT